>NW_027187376.1:18810116-18861523 GCF_028583685.1 Petaurus breviceps papuanus
CCTTCCTTCCTTCCTTCCTTCCTTCCTTCCTTCCTTCCTTCCTTCCTCTCCCTTTCCATCTTTCTTCCTTCCTTCCTTTTTGGAGGCAATTGGAGTTAAGTGATTTGCCCAGGATAATACAGCTAGTCTGAGATCAGATTTTAACTCAGGTCTTCCTGACACCAGGGCCAGGTTCTATTCAGGACTAGAGGACTTTCAATGTGGAAAATCCTTCTATAACTGCCATTTTATAGTCTAAGAGAATTTTCTGGGTTACTGGGGATTCTGTGGCTTGCATGATTTCTTTAACTTAACAGGGTTAAGCAGCTTGTATGTGTCACAGACAGAACTTGAACCCAGGTCATCATCATTGTCATCATCATCATCATCATCACTAACATTTACATAGCCCTTACTATATGCCAGACACTGTGTTAAGCACTTTGTAATTATTATTTTATTTAATCTTCACAACAACCCTGGGAGACAAGGCTGTTATTATCCCCATTTTACAGATGAGGAAAGTGAAGCAAACAGAAGTTAACTGACTTGTTGTAATATAATGCCAAAAGAAAGGCAACTTCCCAGGTTCAAAATACCAGCATAGATGCTCTCTATTTTATTCAGTAACAAACCCAGAACAGAGAAGATCAAAACATGACATCATTCAAAATACAGCATTTACTAAGTGTGATTAAATAATCTCCAAGTACTACCCCACCCCAGGACCTTCCAATCATTCAATCAATTACAAAGTCTCTGTTCTAAATACTTCTCCACCCCTAGGCTATACCTTAATTAAGTCCACCACAAAGCCCCTCTTCTCAAATGGAGATTAGTTTCCAAACATAAGGTCAAAAGTTCCCCACCCCTGGATCACAATTGAATCTACCCCAGAGTTACATCAAGTTTAAACACAGCACTTAATACCCAAATGGAGGTCTTTTCTTCATCTTGACACGAGGCAAGTCCTCAGCAATCTTAGTTCCTGGGGAGACAAGGCTTAGCAAGGCCATAAGATACATTGCCAGTCCCTTCATGAATTTGTCCTCTGTCTGTAGAACAGTCCTAGAACCCCTGAACACATTAGCAAAGCCCTCTCCCAGGATTTCTGTAAACATACAACAAGAAAATCCTTCTTCAGGGCTTCTGAACCAACAGAAAGGCTCCCGGACCCCTGCAACAACAGCACTGTCCCTCACCAGTGGACAGTATTCACTCTGTCTGCAGGACAGTCTCCAGACCCCTGCAACAACAGTACTGTCCTTCACCAGTGGACAGTATTCACTCTGTCTGCAGGACAGTCTCCAGACCCCTGCAACAACAACACTGTCCCTCACCAGTGGACAGTATTCACTCTCTGTCTGCAGGACAGTCGCAGGCCTTCTTAGCGAACAGCCAGGTTCCAGGACTTCTTCAACAAAAGGACAGTCTTTCACCAGTGGACAAATCTGGCAAAATAACATCAAAACAGACAGACAAAGTACCAGCAAAACAGCCATGTCTCCTCAGTCCTTGGCAGCTCAGGGGGCAGGTCTCAAAAGTCCAGGGCAATTCAAAGCGGCCACCAGCAATTCTCTTAGTCTCTCTCTCTCCACGAGGTGCTGCTTCCAAAAAGCTCTTCCGCCTCTCTCCTGTCTCTCCAAATCTACCTCACCAGCTCCTCCCACTTCAGGACTTTCTTTTCACATCAACAAGCCCATCCCACAGGTGGGATTAACAAACTCTGGGTTTTAATACAATCAATTTGAAAACCAAGCCAATACAGGGGAATCTTTAATTGCCATTACTATCACACTTGTCCAGGGTCACATAACTAGTAGGTGTCTGTTTGAGGTCAGATTTGAACTCAGATCTTTCCTGACTCAATCTGTGTTACAAAACTGAGTTTGGAATAGGAATGTGGATGTGCTACTGAAGAATGAAGTGTTTATCATGCTCTCTACCTGTTGTGTGTTCTGTGCCCTCACCCCATTCTTGCATCCCCACACTAGAGTATCCTAAACCCCAGTGTAATCTTACTGGTAACCCAGGGAGAGGACTTAATATGGTTAAACAAAACCAAACAAAAGCATTTAGAAGTCTAACATGTCAGCATTCTTCAAGCTTCATTAATGAAACCATTTCCTTGTGGAATTAATGTCCCAAGAGAGGAAGTGAACTAAAATAAACTCTGGGCCTTACTTGAATTCAGTGTTGCTGCTTGCGGAGGCTATTTGAGAGGCTAAATTTTTTATCTTGCCAGACAATGAAATTACATTCTGCAGAGGAGATATTTTACAGGTACAGGAGCCAAAATGAAAGTGGAAAACCTATAAAGTCTACCAACGAAGGGCTGGGCATTAGAGGTGCTTAGTCAGATATTTCTTCTATAAAGATCTAAGCAGGAAGCAGCTAATAAAAGTCATAAATGGCTGGAACAGGAACGGTAACTGTTAGACTCTTGGATGAGTTATGGCCTAACTGTTTTCTGGGGAATCTGTTGCTTTGTGGTAGTTTGTGCTGAAGGTTATGTCTGATGGTTAGATTAAGAAGACTTTCAGCCATACTTCCATAGCCATATTCTATGGCAGGCAGAAGATGCACAGAGTGAGCAAAATGTCACCTGACTCCATTTTATCAAGACTCTTTTCAAATGTCCACCAAGAAGCTAGAGTCTATCCAGCATGATCTTCTTGCTCATTGTGGCCCACTGATCTGGATCTGAGGAGAACAGGCACCTTGAGGAAGGCAGCACAGAAAGAAAGTTAAGTCCAACTGACAAGATCATTCTCTTTCCCACTATGTGCCTGCCATGGCTGGCCTTTTGTACATAGATAAATCCAGGGAAAGACTTAGAGAGGATTTTGAGCTTATCCATACATAAATACAAAATAATCTCATTTTTTGGAGAAGGGAGGGATCACCAATTACTAAGGGGATAAAGAAAGACCTAATTTAAGGGGAGGCTCTTGATCTTCTTCAAATAAGCTTGGGGTTCTAAAAGGTAGCAGTAAGGAGGGAGTCCATTCTGAGCATGGGGCAGTGTGTGGAAAGGTACCATGATGGAAGACAGAATGCTGTTTATGGGGAATAGCAAGTACCTAGAGTTTGACTGGAACATAGAGTTCATGAGGGGAAGTAATGTGAAATCAGCCTGGAAAAAGAGGTCAGTCAGATTGTAAAGGACTCCAAATAGCCAATGAACTTTGTATTGTATCTTAGAGGTTATGGAGAACCACTGAAGCTTTTTGAGCAAAGGAGTGACACAGTCATATTTGTACCTTATGAATCTCACTGTGGCAACTGTCTGGTAAATGAATTGGAGGTAGAAAAATCAGGTAGGAGTCAGACTGTTGCAAAAGTTCAGGTGAAAGATGGTAAGGTCCTAGGGTGGTCACTGCGAAAGCAGAGAGAAAGGGAATGAATATAAGAAATGTTCTAAAGGTAGAATCAACAAGATGTAGCAACTGATTAGATCTGGGAAATGAAGAGTTATGGAAGACTGAGACTGTGAACCTGAATGACTGGAAAAACATTGTACATTTGTCAAAAATAGAGAAGTCAGAAAAAGGAGGAAGATTTTGGAGAAAGATAATCAGTTTCATTTTGGATATGCTGAGTTTGAGATAGCAATGGAACATCCAAGTGGAGATAACTAACAAGGAGGTAATTCAGGACTGAAACTCAAGAAAAAACTAAGAAAGACTAGTATTGTATATATAGATCTGGAAATCATTTGCATAGAGTTGATAATTGAACATATGGCTGCTGATGAGAAAATAATAATAGCTGGCATTTATATAGTATTTTAAGGTTTACAAAGTATGTTACAAATGTCTTTTATTTTCATAACAAACCTGTGAGATAGGTGATATTATTATAACCACTTTGCAGATGAGGAATCTGAAACAGACAAAGGTTAAATGACTGACCCAGGGTCACACAGCATCTGAGGCTAGATTTGAACTCAGCTCTTTCTGGCTCCAAATCAAGCACTCTATCCACTATGCCACCAAGAAGATGTAGAGAAAGAAATATGAGAACAAAATCACAAGATTGAACAAATACAAGAAAATGTATGATATAGGATATAATGAAAAAAACTGACCAAGAAAAAAATTCAAGGAAAGGTCATTAAAAAATCATTGGACTTCTTGAAAACTGTGATAAAATAAAAAGCTTGAACATGATATCTCAAGAAATCAGACCCATTAGAATAAAAAGGCAAAGTAAAGCTCAAAGAATCTACCAATTGTCTTCTTGAGGTAGTTGTGGAGGGAGGTCATGGAATTTCCTGCTTCTACTCTGCCATCTTGGCTTCACCCCTCTCCCCCCGCAATTGTGTTCTTAAAGAAAACCCAAAAGAAAAAGTCCCAGGAATATATCATATCCAAAATTCAGCTCTCCCACAATAAAGAAAATATACAAGCATTCAGAGAATAGCAGTTTAAATGCTAAGTAACTCCAGTCAAGATAACAACACTTGGCAAGTTCTACCATAAATAAAAGGAGATCCTGGAATACAGAATTCTGAGAGGCAAAAGACATAAGCTTAAAAACAAGTATAATAACTCATCCTACAAAGCTGAGCATATATGTATGTATGTGTATATATGTATGCATACACACCCATACACATGTATATGTGTGTGTATATTTATATGGATGGGTATACATATATAAAGATATATATGCAATTTGAAAGGGCTATATGATGATATAGTATTAACATCCTAATATTCTAATGTGGAGAAAAGAAACAGGTGTCCCTTCAGAATCTTACTCTCTTCAAAGGATTAAGGGAGTCAAATAAGGAAAAACAGATAATTGAAGTATGTAAGTAGAAGAGGATATAAGCATGAAGGAAGAAGCAGGAGAAAGGGAGGACATCGGATGAAGCTTACTTATCTGAATTAGACAAAGGAACATCGAACATATATGCACACACCCACACACCTTGGTAAAGAAATACATCAAACCCAAAAGAAAAATAAACTGGAATGGTGGAATGGGAGGTTTAAAGGGAGAATAATACTATGGAGGGAATAGTTGCAATGAAAACAAACTTCTTTAATCTAAAAGAATTAAAAGGGGAGGAAAAAGGAAAAAAAAATCAGCTAGAATTTAAAGAAGCAATCCAGATTTCTTCTTGAACACCTGGGGACTAGCTGTACTATATTATTAAACATTATTTTATGGATAAGAAATGATGAGACATGGTTTCAGAGAATCCTGGGAAGTATGAACTGATGCAAGGTGAAGTGAGCAGAACCAGGAGAACAATTTTTTTAAATTTGTTAATTTATTTATTTTTAGTTTTCAACAGTCACTTCCATAAGTTTTAAATTTTCTCCCTCTTCCTCCCGAAGACAGCATGCAATCTTATATAAGAACAATTTATACCTTGAAACACAAGAATTATGACCAGTGCAGAGACTGTTTCTTATAAATCCAAGCACAAGCAGCTTTCCAGAGGACTGCTGCTGTGAATAGCTTTCAAGGTTCTAATTACATAGCATAGTGAATTCTCTATTTATTCAATAACAAATTAAGGCAAAATATTCACACAAGTAAAAATACAGCATTCATCATGTTATAACTTCACAACTTATCACTAAAATGGCCACATACTTTTCACCAAAGTGGTCACATAATTTTAAACAAAGTACATTCATTTAGTCAATCACAATGTCCATCCCTAGGTCAGATTGTCTTAATCTCTTCAATCAAAAAGTCTTCTTTCGGGGTGACTAGGTGGCACAGTGAATAGAGCACTGGCCCTGGAGTCAGGAGGACCTGGGTTCAGATCTGGCCTCAGACACTTAACACACACAAAAAAACTAGCCATGTGACCTTGGGCAAGTCACTTAACCCCAGTTGCCCTCCAAAAAAATAAAAGCAAAAAGTCTTCTTTCTTCTTAATTGGAGAAGTCTTTAACTCAATCATCTAAATGTAAAGGTCAAATTTCTCCACCCCTAGGTCACAGTAAATCATAGTCTTCTCAGTCAGCATCAGGTACCCAAGAAGGGATCTTTTCATCTTGACTTGAGGCTAGCTCTCAGCTTCCATGGTTCCTCTTCCATGGTCCCAGCTCCTGCCCAAATCTAACCAACTGCCACCTGAGTTCAAAGGCAGACAGCTCCTAGTTCCTTGTCCAGTTCTCCTCCTGTTCCATATTGAAGCTCACAGTGTCTAGTCTACCTCAGGTCCTTCACATTTTCTATTCCTGGGAAGAAAAAACTTAATAGAGCCACAACAATATCTACACAAATCAAGCTTAGCAGAATTACAATAGTCACACACATGGTGGGCACTACCATCTCAATTCACTTTCTGTCTGTGAAATCAACATAGACCCAAAACAGAGAGACAAAGTACCAACACCATAGTCATGCTTTCTCTGGCAGCTCCAGCTGGCCCTTGGAAGTCTTTGGCATCTCTAGCTGGTTCTCAGAAGCTCTCAGCAGGAGTTTGGCTGGTTCTCAGAAGAAGCTCTGCCGCCACAAGTTCTGTTCTCAAAATCAAAACCACTTTCTCCAGCCTGGGCCTCTCCTCCTCAGCTTCAGCTCGGCTTAGTCCAAGAATTTCTTTCCCAATTCTCAGTTCTCATTTCTCTTCTCGGTTCTTCTCAAGTCTCAGTTGAGTCCTCAGTCCAGCAGTAGCAGCCCAGCCTTCAGATGCTCTGAGAAAAATTCTGGCCTCCGGCTTGTGTTTTTCCTTAATATAAGGTATTGGCTCCTCCCTGTTCTACCTCTGTTCATCAGCAACAGGGGCTCCTACCTTCTGTTTCTTAATAGAGGCTTGATATAATTAACTTGCAACTAAGTGCTAAGTAGCTGTTTGATTGCAAAATACAAGAGGATCTTCAAATTCCATTACTACTACATGTCTCCAGAGAACCTAGGATGACGTATGCTACTCAACTCTTGATAGCAGGTGAAGTAAATGGAGTGCAAAGCAGGTGCAGAAAGGGAGCAAACTCCGTAGAAAAGAGGTGGAATGTGTATTTTCTCTCAACTGGAGTGTGTGAGAAGAAGAGTATTCAATGGAATGTTTTTTTAATGGCCACCGTGTAGATTTGTTTTTGCTGACTGTGCTTATTTATTACAGGGCTTACCCCCTCTTGCTTTCTCTTAGGTAATAATTGGATAGGAGCAGGGTAATAAATAATAGTGATTCCCATTCCCTAAAAAAAAAGAAGAGCATTACAAAAGGTGAGATTTCAGCTGTGTCTTAAAAGAAACAAGAGAAGACAAGAGATAGAGATAGGGAGTGAGAAAATTCCAGGTTTATGGGCAGCTAGGTGGTACAGTGAATAGAAAACCAGCCCTGGAATCAGGAGACCTGAGTTCAAACCCTACCTCAGACATTAACACTTACTAGCTGTGTGACCTTGTGCAAGTCACTTAACCCCAATTGCCTTGCCTTCCTCCTTCCAAAAAAAGAGAAAATTCCAGGCTTGAGGACAGCCAGTCAAAATGCCCAAAGAAGGGAGATGGAGTGTCTGTGCAAGCAACAGAAGCAGGCCAGTGTTGGTGGCACAGTAGATAGAGCTTCTGCTCTGGAGTCAGGAGGACCCAAGTTCGAATCCAACCTCAGACATTTACTAGCTGTGTGATCCTGTGCAAGTCACTTAACTGAAATAGATTGAAGGATTTGTGGGGATGGAATAATGGGAGTAAGGTGTAAAGAAACTGGAAGGTAGGAAGGGTTCAGGTTATGAAGGACTTTAAAAGTCAAACAGGATTTTATATTTGATCCTGGAGGTAATAGGGAACCACTAGAATTCACTGAAAAGGGTGGGTGATGTATTCAGTCTTACATTTTAGGAAGATAAATTTGACAGTTGAATGAAAGAGAGATTAGAGTGGAGAGAGACCTGAAGCTAGGGAGGGGGGAGGAGCCAGCAGGCTATTCCAATAATCCATGGAGTGATAAGGGTCTAAGAAGGTAGAATTAACAGGAGTTAGCAAATTGGATAGGGTGTGTGTGTGCTGGCAAAGAGGAGAAATGGGATGTGTTTATGGGGAAAGGTTTTCCTTAGCAAGGAGAGATGCTATCTCAAGTGAGACAGAGATACTGGGAGCAGGTATCTGAGTGAGATGAGATAAGAAGAGAAGAGAGAATTCCCAGCAAATGGTCTCAATTTTTCCAATGAAATAGGAGTCAGGACAAAAAAAAAAAAGAAATAGGAGTCAGGATCAATAAATACATATTAGGTACCTGCTGTGTACCAGGAAGTGTGATCATTGCTAAGGAATACAAAAATGGGTATAAGAAAATCCCCTGCCCTCAAGGAAGATGACAGGCAAAAAGAAGTTAAAAGGGGGCTGGGTGGGGGGGGTACAGTGGTACAGTGGATAGAGCAGGAGTCAGGAGGACCTGAGTTCAAATCCAGCCTCTGATCAGACACTTGACACTTAATAGCTGTGTGACCCTGGGCAAGTCACTTAACCCCAATTGCCTCACCAAAAAAAAAGGGGTGGGGGGTGGGGAAAAGGTTACCTTTGCAAGGGCATGATGAAGTCTTGTGTCCTGGGCAGGGAAATAATCTGAAAAGGTAAAAATTTCAGAGTTGATTCCATATTGCAGAATGATGAGTTTCTAGAAAGGTAAGGTTCTCAGCTGAGAGAATGGAGGGAGGAGAAGACATGGAAGGCTTGAGGAAGGATGAAGTGGTTTAGAAATGCCTCTGTGGCACATTGCATAGTGAATCAATTACGGAGGTATAAAAGGATTGTCTTCCTGCAGGGAGGGCCCAGTTGAATCTCTCCCGGGGAGGAGAACCTGGTGCCTTGAGGTCACATGAGGCCCTCTAGGTCCTCAAGTGCGACCCTGTGATTTCAGGGCTGCACTTGAAGACCTAGAGGGGCATCTGTGGTAGCCCACCCCTGGTCTATGAATTATAAATTTGTAGTGGATGCAATCACCATGGTTTTGAGATTTTATCCAGCTCCATTTAGAGGTATTAGAATAGGAGTAAAGGCAGCAGATGGTGGGAGTAATCCTAAAGTGAGGCTTGGTAGGGAATGATCAATGATCAGGTTTCAGGGCAGAGGATATTGCAGAGCTGACCTGATTTACCATGTTATCAAGATGAGAAAGGACTGACAGTGAAGCCAGGGCAGGGGTTCAGGTCTGGGAAAGAACTGAGGGATGGAGGGATTAGAAGTAATGGTGAGGATGGAGAGTGAGGAGGATAGAGAGGGGACAAAGAACAGCATTAGGGATTGCGAGGCTGGGGGGAAATAAAATGGCAACAGATTATGATCAGATAAAGGAAGTTCAAAGTTCACGAACATGCAGGTGGAGCACTTGTGGGCAATAACAAAATCAAGGTTCTGATTATCTCTGCTATTTGAGCTCAGAACAAAGTTATAAACAGTAACAACAACAACAAGAAACAAAAGGTTTATGTCCAGAAAGGCACAATCAAGGGGGAAGGACACTGGAAACCAAGGATCAGCAGGAGGAAATGGAGTGTTTCAGCCCAGAGAAAAGACTGGGAGGAGGGATGTTTGCAAGAATTTAAAAGACAGTCCTAAGGAAGTGTTATTCTGCATAAAGAAAGGCAGATTTTGGCTTTGTGGAAGGAAAAACTCCCTAATAATTAGTGTTGCTCCAAAGTTGAATGGGCTTCCTAAAGTGAGCTCTCTAAACCCCCACTGGAAGTCTTTACCTGGAGATTGGATGACGGCTTTCCCTCATCATAGGATCATAGATTTAGAACTTCAAAGGGCCTTATGTGTCATTCAGTCCAGTCTCCAAAGAAACTGAGGAATCACACATTAAAAAAAAAACTCACAAAAATCCCACCACAACAACACAAACCCAGAGTTATGTAGCTAATAAGCTCTGAGAAAAATGCCCTGTATCCTGAAGCATGCTGATTTTGTGTAGGGGAATCTGGTGTTGATCATGAATTCGACTGATGGCCTTGCCAGCCACTTCTGAGCCTTAGAATCTGGCTTCTGTAAATCTATGGGTTTTAAAAACTCACTTAACCATTGCCGGGACTTGGTTTCTTTGTAAAAATAAAGGGGTTGTATATCATATATTCTGTATATATAGCATTATATATATATGTGTATATAAATGTATGTGTGTATATAGATTTATGTGTGTATATATGTGTGTGAGTATATATTTATATATATATTTACTAATATGATATATCAATATAGTCGGTATGGAAATATGTCTCCTTGGACTCACAAGGTATTAGAGAGTACAATTATCCTTTCCACATTGCAGTTTTGACATATCACAGGTCAGAATAAAAAATTAAATGGGGGGCGGCTAGGTGGCACAGTGAATAGAGCACTGGCCCTGGAATTCAGTGATTAAGTGAGTTCAAATCTGGCCTCAGACACTTAACACAAAACTAGTTGTGTGACCTTGGGCAAGTCACTTAACCCCAATTGCCCACCTTACCACCTCCTAAAAGCAAAAAAAAAAAAATTAAATGAGAATTTGGGGGGTAGTTTTGCAGAAGCCACAAATGACATGTGAAGGCTGGCAGATGACACAGAGACAATGACCACATATTTAAGCCAAATATTATAATAAGGTACTGTAAGCACCCCATAAAAGAAAAAGAAAAAAAAATCAGACTTCTTCTCTGGTACAAAGGGAAGGCCAAAAAATTTTACATGGCTTTTCCAGATCTCAGTGGGACACCCCCTCTCCCCCAACCCCTAACCCCCTTGATATGGAAAGGATAAGTACAAAAAACCGAAGGGTAAACTCTGGTGTCACAGAAACACAGGAGCTAGCTCTCTCCTCTTCTCACTGGATCTGAGGCTATTCTTTGCCTTGCTACTCAGTCACAAGCTCATCCCAGTCCCCATACTTCAAAGCTTCCTGGCTGCACCCCCTCCCGTGTGCCTGCAGGTATCTGGCTGTCACCCCATACTGAACTGGGCTGGAAAAATGACCCATTTTGTTTTCTCCTTAGATTCCCTGATTGATACTTTGTCTGGTGTTTTTCTTCACCTTTGTTGGAATAGTTGTGGGAGAGGATTAGTCTGCCATTTTTGTTGGTTTCTCTCTCAATGACTTTATATATATCACTGACAGTGGCTCATCTATCAGTTCATTCAGAACCCAAGGATATAGTTAGACTTGGGTGAGCTGAGTTCCTTATAGGCAACTAGGCGCCTCTTACCATTTCCTTATTTATCTTGCTATCGACTCCCAGTTAAGTCATTTTTATTCTTTCATTTCCAGTGTAGAAATCATGGCAAGAGAAAGCTGAAGACAAATCAGAAATGAACAGCTCTCTTTTTAGTCAGTTGTATTTACTCTGAGCAAAGATCCTATTTCTTTTCTGATCTTCCTTTTTTCCCAATAGAGCTAAAAAAATTTTGTTGTCCTTAGCTTTCCTCATCAGCCTCAGCTGATTCTGAGTTTTTAGCATTCTTGACATTATTTTTACAGAGCTGTGCAATAGCTTCTATTTATCTTCTGTTACCTGGCCTTGCTTCCATCTTCAATGCATTTCTTTTTAATGTAAGATACTTGTGTGTGAGTTGTTTAAAAATATAGGCATAGCTCATGAGTCTCATGGATAGCTATGGTCTGAGGTCTCACTCACCTTTGTAGAGTAGGAAAATTGCCTGCCCTGTGAACACACTAGGGGGGTAGGAGCAGATAAATTCTTGGACCTCAAGAGTCTCGGCAATCACTAAGGAATATAGCTCTCTCTCTCTCTCTCTCTCTCTCTCTCTCTCTCTCTCTCTCTCTCTTTCCCTCTTTCCCTACATATAGATATGTATATATACATACACAGAGGGATATATGTGTATATATCTATATATCTATCTACCACTCATCATTCAAATATCTTTTTTTCTAGGCATACAAGCCTAGATTCAGGAGAGTCCCTTTCCTGACTGCTTTTAAGGAGAAGGGTAGCCCTCAGCTCACATTTGTTAGCCTAACCCCTTCCCACCAAATGCTAATTACATAAGAAGACTATCAGAAAAAGCCAATATCAAGTGAGCCCATTTATTCAAGCGAAACAGCAAACAGAAACTGGAGATGCTCTATAGGCTAGAATATATCAGAGAATACACAAGAACAGATGGGCCCCTTGGTAGGCGAGTGTCCTCAGTCCCCCTGAGCCCAGCAGTGATTCTAATTTTTAGATCAGTGATAACTGTACAGCTGCCACACCATCATTTTACCCTCTGCCAGAGCCTTAACTAGGGTGGGGTGACTGAAGCCTTGCCAAATATAGAGATTCTACAGGGACTTGAAATCCTTTAGCAGCATTAAAAACATTAAATTAAACTCATTAAGTTAGTTAGAATAAATAGTTAAAAGTTGGAAGTTACAAGGTGGCAGGCCAAGGTGAGCTATCCCTGTGAAAGTTAGCCTCCCCAGCAGCAAATTTACAGCCATGTTCTGGGGTCTCTGTCTCCACATCCTGGATGCTTTGTGCTGTGTGACCCAGGAATGATGTGTGGTACTCATGCAAAAGCACAAACATTCCTCATTATGACTCTGCCTGCTGCTAAATTAGAGAAGTTGGGGGAGGGAGGAAGGGAAGGGGAAGGAAAACTAGCAATGGGAAAAGCAACCTATCCAAGATTCTATTTTGCCTAGGCTGTTAGACATAGAAAGGCCCTTAGACACCATCAAATCTAACTTCCTTATTTTACAGAGAAGGAATCATTATGCTTTCTTCTCATATGACCCTTTACCTGTTGGATTTTGGCCAAGGATGCTAAGTTAAAATCTATATCCTTACTATAGTAGTACTACTATTATTACTATAGTAAGGATATAGATTTCAACTACTACTACTATTTTAAATACAATAACAACTGCTGCTACTACTTTATACAAATTATATAGTGCTTTAAAGTTTGTAAAGCACTTTTACAAAATAATACTTCAGAGGCAGAGCCAAGACGGCAGAGTAGAAGCACAAACTTGGTGTGAGCTCCCACTCCAATCACTTCCAATACATGTAAAAAATGACTCTAAATAAATTTTAGAGCTACAGAACCCATAAAGAGACAGAGAAAAACAAATCTCCTATTGAAGGCAGCCTGGAAGGCCCACAGGAAGGGTCTGTCACATGGAGTTTGGAGCCAAGCACAGTTCCCCATGAGCTGCGTGGTTTTGGCCCCAGGGTGGCCCTGACCAGTTGTGGCCAGAGCAGACTTAGGAGAGTGAATCACCAGAAGCTGTGGTGGTTTCCAGACTTCTCAACCCATAAACACCAAACATAAAGTAAAAGATCAGTGTGGAACTCTGTTGGAACAGGGAGACAGAAGAGCACTGTCTGGCCCCTGCCCCCAGTGCAAGAGGTGGGAGAGTCACAGTAGTGGCTGCACCTGCTGCCACATGGCTGCTTCCAGAGCTCCTGGACTGAAGATTGTAGGGAGATCAATTGACCAGTCAGAGGGTAATCACCCTTGCTTTGACCTGCTTGGATCTGGATCGTGGTCTTGGGAGGTGATCCTGGGGTGTGTGGCCAGTGTGCCAGAGCCTGTGGGGGCTGCAGAGAGGTCACCCTCCTAATAGCTCCAGCAGCTGCAAAAAACCCTGTGATTTGGGACAAAGCTCTCTCCATTCTGGAAGTAGAATTCTATCATGGCAAAGAGCTCAAAAGTCAAGTAATTGGCTAGCAATATGAATAAGCAGAGGAAACATAATCAGACCATAGATTCCTTTTTTTGTTATTGCTTTTTTTTGGAGGGCAATTGGGGTTAAGTGACTTTCTCAAGGTCACATGGCTATTTTTTTATGATAAGTGTCTGGGGCTATATCTGAACCCAGGTCCTCCTGACTCCAGGGCCAGTGCTCTATTCACTGTGCCACTTAGCCGCCCCTAAAATACCTGACATGGTTTTTTGTTTGTTTGTTTGTTTTTTGCTTTTTGTAGGGCAGTTGGGGTTAAGTGACTTGCCCAAGGTCACACGGCTAGTTTTTGTGTTAAGTGTCTTAGGCTGGATTTGAACTCAGGTCCTCCTGACTTCAGGGCTGGTGCTCTACTCACTGCACCACCTAGCCGCCGCTCATAGATTCCTTTTTTGAGGACAAAAAGGATCAAAGCATGTAATGGGAGGAATACAATGAAGTCAGAACTCCTGTATCAAAAGCTTCCAAGAAAAATATGAATTGGTTACAGGCCATGGAGGAGCTCAAAAAGGATTTTGAAAATCAAGTAAGAGAAGTGGAGGAAAAATTGGGAAGAGAAATTAAACTTATGCAAGAAAATCATGAAAAGCAAGTCAACAGCCTGCTAAAGGAGACCCAAAAAAATACTAAAGAAAATAATACATTAAAAAAATAGATTAACTCAAATGGCAAAAGAGGCCCAAAAAGACAATGAGGAGAAGAATGCCTTAAAAAGCTAAATTGCCCAAATGGAAAAGGAATTTCACAAACTCACTGAAGAGAATAATTCCTTCAAAATTAGATTGGAGCAAATGGAAGCTAATGATTTTATGAGAAATCAAGATACTATAGAATAGATCCAAACAAATGAAAAATTAGAAGGCACTGTGAAATATCTCATTGGAAAAACTGCTGACCTGGAAAATAGATCCAGGAGAGATAATTTAAAAATTATTGGACTACTTGAAAGCCATGATCAAAAAAAGCCTAGACACCATCGTTCAAGAAATCATCAAGCAAAAGTGCCCTGATATTCTAGAACCAGAGGGCAAAATATAAATTGAAAGAATTCACTGATCATCTCTTCAAAAAGATCCCCAAAAGAAAACTCCTAGGAATATTATAACCAAATTCCAGAGTTGCCAGGTCAAGGAGAAAATACAGCAAGCAGTCAGGAAGAAACAATTTGAGTATTGTGGAAACACAATCAGGATAACACAAGACCTAGCAGCTTCTACGTTAAGGGATCAAAGGGTTTGGAATATGATATTCCAGAGGTCAAAGGAGATAGGACAAAAACCAAGAAACACCTACCCAGCAAAACTGAGTATAATGTTTCAGGGGAAAATATGGTCATTCAATGAAATAGAGGACTTTCAAGTATTCTTGATGAAAAAAACAGAGCTGAACAGAAAATTTGACTTTCAAATACTAGAAGCAAGAGAAGCATGAGAAGGTAAATAGGAAAAAGAAATCATAAGGAACTTATTAAAGTTGAACTATTTACATTCCTACATGGAAAAATGATAATTGTAACTCATAAGATTTTTCTCAGTATGAGGATAGTTGAAGGGAATGTATATGTATATATGTATACATACATATGTATGTATGTATAAGAGGGTGTATGTGTATATAACTATATATGTGAGTGTGGAAGTATGTGTGTACATGTATACATAGACAGAGGGCACAGGATGAATTGAATATGAAGGGATGATATCTAAAAAAATAAAATTAAGAGGTGAAAGGATTTTTTGAGAGAAGCAGAATGGGAGATAAAGATCAGGGTAAATTCTCTCATATGAAAGAGGCAAGAGAAAACTGTTACAATGGAGGGGAAGTGCAAGAAGGTGAAAGGGAATGGGACAACCTTGTTCTTATTGAATTTGGCTTAAGGAGGGAATAACATGCACACTCAATTGGGTATCTTACCCTACAGGAAAATAGGGGGGAAGGGGATAAGAGGAGGAATGATAGAAGGGAGGGAAGATTGGGGGAGAGGGAAGTTAGAAGTAAACACTTTTGAAAAGGGACAGGGTCAAAGGAGAAAATAGAATAAGTAGGGGGCGGGATAGGATGGAGGGAAATATAGTCTTTCACTATATACCTACTATGGAAATGTTTTGCATAACTACACATGTACAACCCTTGAATCACTTATCTTCCCAGTGGGGGTGGGTGAGGAGAGAAGAAGGGAAAAAATCTGGAACTCAAAGTTTTAAAAACAAATGCTTAAAAATGTTTTTTACATGCAACTGGGAAATAAGATATATAGGCACTGGGGTATAGAAATCCATCTTGCCCTACCAGAAAGTTAGGAGTGAGATGGGGGAGGATATAAGAGAGAACAGATTGGGAGAAGCAGTATTCAGTAGGCTTGCAATTTTGGGGTGGGGGTAGGGAAAAGACAGGGAGAAAAATTTGTAACTCAAAATCTGGTGGAAATAAATGATGAAAACTAAAAATAAATAAATAAACTGGGGGGAAAAACAAATAACATCTCGTTTTATCCTAGTTTTTATTTTATTTTATCCTATCCTATCAGATAGGATACACAAGAACAGATGGGCCCCTCGGTAGGCAAGTGTCCTAATTTTCTACCAGGATTCAAATAACTTTTATTGGACCCTTCTCATCCTCTTTCCCAACCACTTCCTTGCCCCATGTCCAGTCCCAAACCAAGCCGGAATACAGACCCAATATCAACAAAAAAAAACCCATTTATTAAGCACCGATTTCATTCCAGGTACATGACTAGACACTAGAGATACAGCAATAAGAGCAAAACAATCTCTCCTTTCTACTGGAAAGAAATAACTTGAACAAAGATAAGTAACTAAAAAATACATCCAGATTCAAAGAGAAAAGTTCTGAATACATGGGGCTCAGTAGTCGTTTAACCTGAATTGGGTTTATTGGGAGATCTGACCAAGTTGTCCTACTCAGTTTAAATGTGAATAAACTCAAGATATATTTAATCACTCAACACAGTGTCAGGATAGACAAGGAATATTATACTCTCATGAGTTAAAGCACGAGCTTGTCCCGCCTTCACATTTAGAAAACTAAACTAAGTCTCCTTGCTTGACCCTCAGCTCCATTGCAGTAATAATTCACAGTAGTACAGGATGAAAACCTCTTCACAATACTTTTCACTGTTATTTCAGAGAACTAGGCTTGCCCAGCTACAGCAATTACCTGGTTGCTTCTGGTTCCTTAAAGCAGCATCCTTTGAAAGTCCTCGGTCAATGATTCCACTTTAAGCACACATAGTCCTTTCTGAGGGTGGTTTGCAGTAACAGATTACCTCTAATATGGACATAGCCTATTATTAGTGAAGATGAAGGATACCAAAGAGGGAATCAAATTCATTCTGAACATAGCAACATCCAAAAGGGATGCTGGGCCAATCCCATCTTTTCTTTACTTTATCCAAGTTTATTTGCACTTAATAAAAAGTCTTAGTCTCCCCTCTTCTTTAACCTTTCTCTCTTGACTTTCTGTTGTTATTGTTTTCAACAAACATTTATTAGGCATCCACTGTGTGCAGATCACTGTTTCGAAGTTTAGATAAGATAATGTTTCTCATATAGCATACAATTTAATGTGGTAATAAGAGGCAGATAATTATAATGAACAAATATCATGTGATAAGAGCATTTGAGAGCTACAAAACAAGTTGCTAAATGAGGTTGAAGATGATATCTATGACTGACTTGGACAAAAAAGAAATTGCTTCATGGAAGAGGCAGTATTTGAATTGAGCTTTCATGAATGAGTAAGAGAATTCCTTTACAGTATTATGGTGACCTCTATCCTCAGAGCCTGTGCAGAATGCCATACCTACCACCAACCCATGTGGGAAAAGGCATGATGATGTTTGATGGCAGAGTCCTGCTTCCAGATTTAGAGCATGTAACTAATTAGATTTGCTAACGATATGGTATAGAGACTGTACCTTTGATTGGCCACTGAGTCAAAGTAGGGATGCCTTCAAAGGGCACTAATCCATCAAATTTAGTCTCTTCCTTTTCCTTGTCTGTCTGTGTTCAAGTGAGAAGGCAAGTACTGCTGTCAGCCCTCAATAGGGCGAGAGGCCCCAGGTCATTATCTCCCTATCAGGGCCAAGTATCCCTGTAATTCCTCCTGTATCTGTTCTGCCTATTTTTTCTGCTTTTGGTGAAGGGTTTATCGGCTATAATCTTGTGAACTTCAAAAGGTTAGAATGACAGAGGTGCAGGAGACGAATCAATGCTGGGTTTGGGGAACAGCCTAGATAAGAAGGAGTGGTATCAGAGGGATCTGTATGACTGGTTATCTATAGAAGGCAGCCAAGAGGGAGCTATAGTGATTCCTCCCTTCAACCCTGGTGGAGTCAAGGTCATGGAGAAATGGCTTTAAACTTGAGTTCACTCTCCTAAGAGTATAAGAAGAGCAGAACTTCAGGTATTAGTGGAAGTATCCCTTGGCAAAAACTAAATGATGATAATTTTTTTAATGAAAGTAAGACACGAATCACTGGCAAATTATATTGGAGAGAACTGACCGGAATGGGGGCTCCAGCTGATAAAATTAGAGAATAACCTCCATGCTGTCACATGACTGTAATTTTGCAAACAAGGAGATTATTAGGGTGGTGGATCTCTTGAGCTCAAGAGTTCAGTGCCACAGTGAGCTAAGTTACTGAGATATCCACACCATCTGGCATCGATGTAGTAGGCACCAGGAGTTTGGAGCTCCCAGGTTGCTTAAGGAGGGGGAAAATGGTCCAGACTAGAAATGGAGCAGGTCAAAGCTTCAGTGCCAATCAGCAGTAGAATTGGGTCTGTTAGTAGCCCCTGCACTTCAAGTCTGGACAAGCATATATAAAGGTATAGATACTTTTTAAAATTAAGAGTTAAAAAAAAATTGCCCCTATCCCCTCAGGGTACATCTAGAACCCAGATTGGGAGATACAGCCTTGGTTAGGAGACCAAATTTATCAGTGTGAATGGAAATTGGGATACATGTATCAGTCTTACTGTATTAGAATTCTACATGCTCAGGGGTGGCTAGGTGGCATAGTGAATCAAGCACCAGCACTGGACTCAAGAGGACCTGAGTTCAAATCCAATCTCAGATACTTAACACTTACTAGCCATGTGACCTTGGGCATGTCACAATCCCAATTGCCCTGCCTTCCCCCTTCAAAAATAATAATAAAAAAGAATTCTACAGGCTCCAGTGATATTATGTATGCAAAATGTTTTGCAAACCTTATAAACTTTACAAACTTAAAAATCTGCAAAACATATGAGCTTTGCAAACTTTATGTAAATATCAGTTGTTATCACAAGTCTCTTGCATTCATTAAAAAATAATTTTGGAAACTTCATTCAGTTTCTCATTACTTCCTCAGAATTCTAATTCCACTAATCTGTTAATATTCTCTGATAATAGAACAGAGGACTTTTAGGTGGTATATATAGTCATTTCTCATATAACATTGACTAACCAACTTTATTTCACAAAAACATCACCAATATATTTTAACCAAAGCTTGTCAGAAAATGATGAAATATTAAAGTAATGCTGTTCATATCTCCTATTTATAATATTGTGCCTATATAGTGACCCTATATAATATTTGTAATGGGGGAATGGTCAATGAGGGACCAGTCTTTAGAACACATATAGATTTGCCTTTCCTTGAGTTATACAGAACATAGGCAATATTCCATATCAGGTTTCAGTCTAACGCATGGAATCTGTAGCAAGGTAGTTTCTAATCTTAAGCGACTAAGAGGTTTGTACTCTGTGATAATAAAATGTCTTCTAATTAGCTTTGAGACCAAAAGATGATGGAATCATAATTGAGTTGGCAGCAAAAGAATCAATATACACTTCCCTTGGCTCTTTTTGAACTCTCTTCCCTGGTGTCCTTCATGTTAGCAAGAAATAGTGACGAGTCGAGTCTCTGGATGGGGTGAGGGACAGTGGTTGCAGCTGTTTTCTCTCTCTCCCCAGCTGCCAGGTGTCTCTGAGTGCAGGGTGCTTGTTTGTTTTGTATTTTTTCCTGATTTTAGGTGAATGATGATACACAAGGAGTTACTACAGCTGAGTAAGTGATCAGCTCTTCCTGAGTATGCTGATACCACACCCTGAAGTTAACTTTTGGGGAACTCCAACGAGGAGAGAAAAATAGAAAAGGACTCCTATAATTACACAAGAGCCTTGAGTGGGTATTGCTTACATGTGTGCCTCAGTACCTTGAATAACTTTATGTCTCAAGTTTGAGCCCACTCTCCCCTAGGGATCCTGTGTATGTTCAGGAGGGAATATGTAGCCCCAAGGTTAGAAAGTAGATCACTTTAAGCTTGAGCCCTTGCTCCCCAGGACAGAGTTAGCCTCTTGGTTTGGGAGAATGGTTCATAACTACTACTCTTTATACCTTGTTAGTATCCTTTTGTAAAAGCTAATTTATGTGAACTAATTTATGTGATTGATATTGGGAGAGCACAATAGATGGGGGCTCATGAAATGAAAATATTAGAAACTACAGTCTTCATTGTAACCTCTATAACCCTAAGGAGATGATAGTCAACCATCCTCTGGGTACCCAACCTGTATTTGTGAGTATGGGTTTGGGAGAATGAACTGGGGCGGGGTAGGGAGCATGCTACACATTGTTTCAATTAACATTATTTTATTTTCATAACCAATTAATGATATTAGATGGGATATGTCTGAATATGTTATACATTGTCCTTTTGTTTAAAAAATATTGTAAAAAAGATTACCATCCTACTAGCAAATAAACAGAAGATAGAGGCTAGACTTAAAATCAGGTGACCTATGTTTAAATTCTATCTCTAACACTTAGTAGCTATGTGACCATTAATACTCCCTCTCCTGAATTTTCATCTTTTATGTATTCAACAAACATTTATTCAGTACCCTCAGTGAGTAGAACACTGAGTTAGGAGCTAAGTAATTTACCAAATTTAGATAAGACATCATCCCTCCCATGGAGCTTATAGTTTAATATAGTAATAAGAGACAGAGAATTATAACACACAACCTGCCTGAGTCTCAGTTTTCTCATGTGTAAATGGGGATAATCATGCTTGTATTAACTACCTCACAGGGTTATTGTGAGACTCAAATGAGACAATCTACCCAAGGGCCTTAGTAAACTTTAATGGACTCTGTGAATGCCAGTTATTATCACCTTCTAGTCTGTAACACCTAAGGTAATTTTCTACTCCCTCTTTCCTTTGATCTTTCATTGCTCAATCTTTTCTCAAGGGCTTTTCTCAGTACTCACTCTCCCTGAAGTTTCTGCAACTTGACAGTGTCAACACACCTTCTCCTTTTTCCACTCACTCTCCTCCACTTTTCTCATTCACTCTTTCCACCACTGGCTTCCAGGACACTATTGGTCTGATAACTCCTTTTCATTCCTTTTTTTTTTTTTTTGCAGGAATGTCCTCCATGTTCTGCTTCCTAACTAAGGAAAGATCTGATCCAGATCTTTTCCTCTTTTCTACCTAAGTTGCCTTCTTTTGTTATTTCATCTTCTCTGGATGGTATAATTGTCACCTCCATGCAGATGACACCCAAATCAGTATATCTGACCCTCATCTCTTTCCTAAGTCCAGTCTCACATCACTAACTGCCTCCTGACTATCTGTACCAGCATTAAAAACCCAACGTAAAAGGGGCAGTTAGGTGGCACAGCGAATAGAGCACTTTCCCTAGAGTCAGGAGGACCTGAGTTCAAATCCGGCTTCAGACATAACACACTATACTAGCTGTGTGACCTTGGGCAAGTCACTTACCCCCAGTTGTCCTGCCTCCCCCCTCCAAAAAAAATAAAAAAAAAAACTCAGCATAACCAAAATGAAATTCACCATTTTCTCCCCTAATCTTCTCCCTCAAACATCCCCATTTCTGTTGAGGACACTACCCACCCCAAAGACACTGAGGTTTGCAACCTTGTATGAAAGTAACATGATCCAAGTAGCGCTAGTGGCCTTGTTGCTTCCAATCTCTAGCCTCTCTAATATGAGGAGTATTTCCTTGTGTCCTAATTTTCCTAGGACACAGATGTGACATGTTCAAAAACCTCCCTGTGGTCTCCAGGATTAAATACAAAGTCCTCAGTTGGGCAGTGAAGGTCCTTCACAAATTGTCTCCAAGCTACCTTTGAAAACTTATGTTATATTGCTTCCCTTTATGCCTTTTGTGCTCTAACCAAACCAGATTACCACATTTCCTGACTGTGTATTTACATAAACCAGATTGTATTATCATTAACAATTCTGGTGCCTGGGACAAGAGACACAAAATACACATAGTAGGTACAAAATATCTGTTGATTGGGGGGGGGGGGACAGGAATGTAAGGCAAATAGCATGAAATGTACCCTCAAATTATTGTTATTGGGGATTTTTTTTGGAGGGGGGAAGTTGAGGCAATTGGGGTTAAGTGATTTGCCTAAGGTCACACAGCTAGAATCAAGTGTCTGAGGCCATATTTGAACTCAGGTCCTCCTGACTCTAGGACCCATGCTTTATTCACTGCACCACCTAGCTGCCCCCTTATAATTGTTTTTAAACACAAATTCAGCTGGGTATGAAGGAGACCCTGGGAAAGTGGATCCTGTTGGGATAGTTGCTGGGGAAATTTGAGGACTCTGTGAGAAAAACTGACATTTGGGTGTGGGTGGAGTAAATGAGGTCTGGGTTGGGGAGGAGTTCACCTAGGCTACAGTCACTCATATACAGTTAAAAGATTGTCATTCTTTATTCTTGCTAGTTAGGTACTAGCACAGTTCTTGAATGAGCACATATTCTTCCAGTGCCCCTCAAATTTTGGTGCCTTTGGGGAAAAGACTCAATCACCCTACCCTGATTATAGCTCTGACACAAACTGTCTGTCCCCTGTCCCTGGATGGTATTTCTTTCTGGAATCTGTGGCTCAGAATCTTTATTTTTCCTTCAAGGATCAACTCAGGTGCATGTCCTTCAGGAACTCTTCCCTCCTGTTCCCAACTGGATGCTTTCATTTTTCTCAAATGATCTTGTATTTTCTTATCTGCATTCATGTTGTACCCTTTTCTACTCATTCGTGGGCAGGAACTATTTAAGTAATTTTTGTTTGTATCCCCAGTTCCTAACATAGTGCCTTGTCATCTCTACACAGTAGATGCTTGATGAACATTTGGTATGAAATTGAAATAAAATTATCTATTCAATTCTCTCCAGATATCTATCAGATCTAGCTCGTCTAAAATTCTATTCACTTCCTTGACTTCTTTCTTATTTATTTTTTGCTTAGATCTTTCTAGTTCTGAGAGGGTTAAAGTCCTTCACTATTATAGTATACTACTATCTCCAATTTTATTCATTTAACTTTTCTTTTAAAAATTTAGATGCTATAGTATTTGGTGCAGATAGGTTCAGGATTCATATTGTTTCATTGTCACTGGTGCCTTTAATCAAAATGTAGTTAGCCTGCTTGTCTATTTTAATTAGATCTATTTTAGCCATAACTTTCTCTGAGATCATGATTGTCTCCCTTTTAACTCTGTGTGTATCTCTCATTCTTACATTTCTTGTGAACAACATATTGTTGGATTCTGATTTTTAATTCCTTCTGCTATTTCTATTTTGTGGGTGAGTCCATCGCATTCACATTCAAAATTACAATTCCTATTTGTGAATTTACCTCCATCTTATTTTTATTCACCACTCTCCTTATTCTTAATATTATCCTTATTATTCTTGTTCCTTATTCTATGCACCTCCTAAGAGTCCCTCCCTTATCTTCTCCACCCACTGTCCTAAATCTTAATCTCCACATCCTTCTGAAAGTCCCTCCCTTATATATCTCCAACTCCTCTTATTTCTTTTTAAATTTAGAAGATTTTTATACCCTTTGAGATGTGTATGTTGCTTCCTCTTCAACCCAAATCTGATGAGAGTGAGGCTAAGTACAATTTTGAGTGACTAAGTCATTTTGACTATCATAAATACCCAAAGTAACTTCAGAGGACATATGAAGGAAGAGCTATATGCATGCAGAGAAAGAACTGATAAATAGAAGTATGTGTAGAATGGTTTTATAAACACACACAGACATTTATATCTAATAGTAGTCATCTCTAGGGCAGAGAGGGGAGAAGAAAAAAAGAGAAAGTCACAGGATAAAGACAACTTTATTGTATATTTAAAAGGAATAGCAAGCTGTACATACTAGATTTGTAGTTTCATGTACAATTATCTTTTTTTCCCTATTCTATGATGTTATAGAAATGCTTGTTTTATATCTTAAGTTCAGAATAAAATAAATAAATTAAAAAAATAATACAATTATCCCTTTCAGTCAATCTATTTCAAAGCCCTATCAATTTTTCTTCCACATTATTTCTCAGATCCACCCAACACCATAGCCACCCTGTTACATTACTATGATTACTAGACGGCAAGCTGTATGAGGCCAGGAAGTAGGTATCATTTATCTTTGTCTCTTGCCCACCACCTGACACAATGCTTTCAATAACATGGGTGTCCCCCAGGACTCTGTCCTGGGCCCTGTTCTTCCTCTAAACAATTTGGCTTGGTGATCTCAGCAGCTCCCATGGACTTATTTATTATCTTTATGTTGTTGTTTAGCCATTTTCAATCGTGTCCAACTCTTTGTGACCCCCACTTGGAGATTTCTTGGCAAAGATACTGAAGTGTTTTGCCATTTCCTTCTCCAACTCATTTTACAGATGAGGAAACTGAGGTAAACAGAGTTAAGTGACTTGACCAGGGTATCATAGCTAGTAAATGTCTGAAGCTGGATTTGAACTCAAGAAGTTGAATCTTCCTGACTTCAGGCTCAGCACTCTATCTGCTCTTCCACCTAGCTGTCTCTATCTTTATATAAATGACTGTCAAATCTACTTGCCCAGCCTTAGCCTCTCTCCTGACCTCTAGTCTCTCCTCTCTAATTGCCTATTGGACTCATACTGGATGTTTCATAGATCTTAGACTCAACATGTCCAAAGCAACTCAAAATATTTCCCTCCAAGCCTTCTCTTCTTTTTAATTTTCCTATTGCTGTCAAGGGCACCATGATCTTCCTAATCACCCAGGCTCGAAACCTGGACATCATCCTTGATTCCTCACTCCCTCCCACTCTGCCATATCCAATCTGCTGTCATATACTGCAAACATCTCTCATATAACGCCCCTTCTCTCTTCTGACACTGCCGCCATCTTGGTTTGGGTCCTCATCCTCTCACATCTAGATTAATGAAATAACCTTCCAGTAGTCTCCCTGCCTCTGTCTTTCCCCATTCCAGTACATCCTCCATTCAGCTGTCAAAGTGACCTTCCTACAGCTGATTATGTTACCTCCCTATGATATACACCAGTGTCTCCCTTTTACCTCCAGGATCAAATTGAAAATCCTGTTTGACTTTTAAATCCCTTCACAACTTGAACCTTTCCAGTCATCTTACACCTTACTCCCCTCTCCCCTGAGTCTTTTTTGATCCAATGAGTGACAGTGCTGTTCTTGAAATTCTGTGCATTTCCCCTGGCTGTCCCTCATACCTGGAGTGCTCTCCCTCCTCATCTCTGTCTCTTGGCCTTCCTGGCTTCCTTCGAGTCCCAGATAAAATCTCACCTTCTACTAGAAGCCTTTCCCAACCCCCCTTAATGCTAATGTTTTCTCTTTGTAATTTATCTCCAACATATTCTATTTATATCTTATTTGTACATAGTGGTCTCCATGTTATCTCTCCATTAGACTGTGAACTCTTCCAGAGCAGGGACTAGTTTTGTTTTTGTTTTATCTTTCTTTTTATTACCAGTGCTTTGTATCGCAGTGTCTGGCAAATACCGTGTTTCCCCGATAATAAGACCTATCCCGAAAATAAGCCCTCCCCTTACTGTGTAAGATTCCTCAAAAATAAGCTCTCCCCCGAAAATAAGCCCTATTGAGATTGCTACTGTAGTGAAGGTGATCCCCTGCGCTACACGCTACATTACGGTACCCTCTGTATGCACCGTCCCCCCTCCCCCGTGAAACGCACGCTGCGCTCCGAGCTGCATCCAATCAGAGCTGCAGCAGTGAGCGCGTCATCCTGTTCTTCCCCAGTGATTTGCTTGCTGGCGCCATTGAGAGCAGTGCTGCGGAGGAGAGCTGAGGCAGGACAACATAAGCCCTCCCCTGAAAATAAGCCCTCTGGTGTTTTTCTTTCCAAAAAAAAATAATAAGACAGTGTCTTATTATCGGGGAAACATGGTAGTAGGCACTTAATAAGTGCTTGCTGACTTGATGCATTAGGTGCTTAATAAATGTTTATTGAATCAAATTGAATCATAGGTTTATAGAATTTATCCCTATAAAGGAGGTCTTATAGTCTAAGCTCTTTATTTATGTACTCCCTTATGTAGTACCATACCTTGATTAATGCAAAGAAGACCCCAAGTAATAATTTTAGAATGGACTCTTTATTAAAAACACCATGTGACTGATCAGGCCACGTGATGGTCTGAGCAGGCACCACCCATGTCTCAGGTACAGCAATAGCAGTAGCAGCCAGCAACAGCCCGATCTGGGGCAGAACCTCAGCTTATAAAGGGGGCCTTACGTAAGCAGTGATTGCTCAGTACACACCTTGAAACTCCCCCAGAAGCCCGCCCACTATGCAGGTGAGCTGACTGGGGAAAGGGCTGAGACCCAGTGGGGGAGGGCAGAGCTGACCTGGCAGTCTGCTCACTTCCTTGGGGAGGGAGAGTTGTGGGGAAAACCAGGCACAACACTTAGAAGTGACCAATGCCTGATCTCATTAAGTAGTGTGGACACTGCGCAAGTGATTTTTAGTTATGGTCTTATTCACACCCCCTAACATTGATTCATACCCCATAATCTTTTAAGATAACCAACTACTAGAATGTCTTTATAATTCCTAAAGCAGTTGGATGCAACTTACTCCTTGGTTCTACCTCTTCGTGCATACTTGTTCAGAACACTAGATGTAGATAAGAGGAACTGGGTTCAAATCCCAGCTCTGTGGAACTTTAAGCAATGTGTGACTAACTAAGCAAAAAAAATATATTCATCAAGTTTTTTTCTGTGTGCCAAGAACTCAATCAAACATAAAAGGGCAAGATGGCTCTTGTCCTCAAGGAGCTTAGATACTAATGGGGGGGGGGGGGTGACACAGAAGGGTCTTTGGGTCTGGGAAGTCACTGGGATGCCAAATAGAACCAAAGGGAAGTTGACTGACATGTCCTTTTTTTGCCCCAATTTCCAAGGTTTTATTGAGTGGGGTCATAGGGTCATTTTAGAAAATGACAGTTCCAATTCCTTTTAAGTCCCTGGCATGAAAAGCTATATTCAGGAATGGACACACACACACACACACACACACACACACACACACACACACCACTAAAAGAACTAGAATTTCACATTCTAAAATCTTTATTCACAGACTGTCATGAGCAGAAGACTTAAAGTCAATGAGTTCTCTGGGCTTAGACCACAGGCTTTATTTCCTTATCGTCATTTTTTTTTTTACAGAATTTCTGTGGTGAAGGATGTTCTTGCTGACTTGAATGAGGAAGTCCTTCCATATGGTGCTTAACTTGGAATCAGCTGGGTTGGTCTCCCCCAGCATCACTCTGCCTGTTTTCACTACATTCAAGCCCTCCCACACCATGACCACAACAGGTCCTGAGTTGATGTGTTTCATAAGCCCAGGGAAAAATGGTTAACAAAAATGCTGTTTCAGATGTTCTTCTGGGGCCCTAAGGAGCATTATGTCCATGAGTGGGAATCTCTTCTGCTCAGAACATTTGATGTTGTCTCTGACCAGCCGTCAGTCGCTGCTGAACATCTTCAGGTTTGATGGCAATGAAGGTGCACGCACTATTGGCTGAGGTCCTATGTGGATTGGAGAGGTGGTTGAGCTAGAAAGCCACTGATATGTCTTTTCTAGTAGCAATGGTAATATTGATCTGATTGTGGTTTCCGGGGGAAGATGTAGAAAAGGGAAGACAATGCAGAAGAGAGCAAAATGATGACTGGAGTGAAATGTGAAGCTTAAAAGATAAAGGCTAGACATATATTGTGGGCCATCCAACCATGTGAGTAGCATAGGCCCCAGGGCAAGAATCCTAGAGCTGAATGGGTTAGGACCTCCAGGTTTGACCTCCAGAGGAACCATGGCCCTGAAACATGGAGGAAAGTGAAGCCTGGTTGTGAGCGGCAAAATAGAAAACCTCTCTGACCCTCAATTTCCTCCTTTGTAAATGAAAGGAGGCAAACCAGATAATCTCTAAGGTACCTTCCCACTCTGGGTCTGTGATCCTGTGATTTTATTATCCTGTGGTTTCTGTAGTAGATTAGTGTCCATTGATACAACATAGGAATTTGAGCATTTGTTCTCCCAAAGATGGATTTGGATACACAAGTAGGCCAACATTTAGTGTACTTTTGCTTTCAGGAGGCCACCCCTCCACTTTGAGATTTTCAGCAAGGCTACAGAGGAGAAAGTGAGGCTGGTGACTTTGCACAATCCTCCCTCACTTAAATCCAATTCACTTGCAAATCTTGGCATCACCTACCTGACTTCAAGGCCCTCTTGAGGGCAAACAAAGGTAACAACCATCAGAGGTATGTTTCAGTCCATGGGACACAAACTCCTGGATTATCCCCCCCAGGCTGCTAAAGAGAGAGAAAAATCATGGCTTCTGCAAAACAGGTCAACATTTCCTCAATTTTGCTTTCCTGAGCACACACACCTCTTCCCTTTGATTCCCCTCAGTTTGCTCCATAGAGACCACCTTGGTCCTACTAACCCCCAAAGCTTTTTTGGTTCAGGGCATGGCTGCTATTCACAGATGAGAGAGTGGAGGCCCAGAGAAGTTAGGTGATCTGCCCACATCTACTACACAGGTGGTAAATGGCAGACCTGGGAACTGAGCCCACGCTTCTGTCTCCAAGTCCTGGGCTCCTGCTTGCTTGACTCCTGGGCACTGTGTACAGAATGGGAATTCCATTCACCTGCATTTCGGTTGCTTTTTAGGTTTTCTTTATTTCCCCTCTGTGGGTCTCCCTATTTGGATTTTAAATTCCTGAAGGCACGGTCCATACTTTTGTATATCTGTTTATTCAATACCGTTGCCTGACTTGACTGGTCTGAGAAAAAAGGAGGACAAGATCAGGACAGCAGGCCCCAGGCCTCTTTGGCTTGTTACCTAAGAACCAGGCTTTCTGCAGCTTTGCACATCCAGGGGCTCTTTCAGAGCGAGGCAAGCCTTCTCCGCCTCAGCCAAATAGGGCATCCTTTTAACCTCAGCCAAAGAGGCTCATCTCTTGATTCTCCGGTGCCGGGTGTGTGGGCACAAGGCAGGAGATACGCTGCCATGACATGTCTAGAGGACTATGCAGGCAGCAGGAAACCAGAATTCCCCACAATTGGGAAAGGAGTCAGATTGCAATGACTTGTCATCTGCTATAGCAGAGTCAGCAGTCTGGAAGCTTTCCCTCCCCCTACTTAGAGAAAATACCCTTTCTCTCCCTCCACACCCCAATCTGCTCTCCCAAGGCTTCTGATGGGTTACTTGATCGCTAGGCTTCAGGAATAGGATCCTCTGTGCCTTACATCTCCATATTCCTCCCAGGTTTTTTTTTTTCAAGAATTGGCCAACTGGCACCATCTGGTTCCCCCTGGGTGACTGCGGGGAGGCCGGGGAGCCAAGGCTTTTAAGGGGAAAAGGTTGAGAGGAGAATTTCAGAGTGGTGAAAAGAGACCAGGAGGGGAAAAAAAAGATTGAAATCATTATCCTGAGGGAGGGATCCCATTCAAAGATCCTGCTCCTCCATTTCTTAGGGCAGGATGGATTTAGAATGGAAGTCATTGTAATGAAAAGGCAGATACTTTTAGAGATACAAAGCCAGCAGACTTTTGAATACAAGAAAGAAAAACATTGCATTTCATGGGGCTTAGGTGTGGCTTTTCTTTTCTTTCCTAGGTGAAAAATGTCCCCCATTCTTTGTAACTGTGTTGTGATAGCGCGAGAACTTTAACTCTGATCCCCTTACTGTATAGAGGAGGAAATGAAAGCCCAGAAAGTCCCAGACAGAAAGGTCATCTAATCCAATTCCATCCTTTTAGAGATAAGAAAACTAAGGTCTAGAGAGGTACTTGTCTCTGGTCACACAACTAGAATATTAGCAGATTGAAATTTGAATTCACGGGGCAGCTAGGTGGCGCAGTGAGTAGAGAAGCAGGCCTGGAGTTAGGAGGACCTGAGTTCAAAACCGACCTCAGGCACTTAACACAAAAACTAGCTGTGTGACCTTGGGCAAGTCACTTAACCCCAATTGCCCTGCCCTCCCCCCTCCAAAAAGCAAAAAAAAATTTTTTTTTTTAATTCAGGTCCTCTGACTCCAAATTCAGCAGACTTTCCAAAGTACCATGCTGTTTTCCTAGTCACTGGGCAGAGAGTAAGGAGAAGGGACACAACTTGCCTTTTCAATCCTCAGAGCTCTTTGCAATATTTTGCCACCAGGGATCTCTGAAGAGCAACCAGAGGATTGTCCCCCCTGGGTTGTGGTCATCAGATCCAACTGAGAGCCAGGAAGAAGAAAGCAACAACTGTTGCCTTCCCTCAGAGAGACTGCTTTTAGCTAAAAATGAGGTTCTGAGGTGCCCTTTATGTTCCCGCTGAGGTGGAATCAATTCTAACACTGTGGAAATAGCCCAGTAGGAGAGCCCATCCAGCCTGATCTGGTTCAAAAAATGCTCTCTGTTCCCTGTTGATTTCACAAGCCACTGACTCCCAAGTATGTACATGTGCCAGTGCCCACAACTCTGTAACCTAGGGCAGATTGGAAGCGATGGGTGGAGAGCAGAAAGAGCCAGACTTGGGCTTGGAGTATGGAAAAACCTCCTGCCGATTAGAGCAAATATTCAAAAGGAGAGCTATGTCTGGAGGTGGTGGGTGGGCAGAGGCATACGGAGGAGGTTCTCAGACCAAGTCCAGAATGGATGTCATAGTGGGAATTCTTCTGGAGGTATGGGATGGATTCCTATTTGCTTTATCGTGCTTTGTGTCGGGGTGTGGTTTGGGGAGGTGGGAGAAGGAGAGAGAGAGACAGAATACATCAAAAGCACTTGCATGTGTATGTGTATGTGTATGTGGGAAGCTAGGTGACACAGTGCACAGAATGACTCAAGTCAGGAAGACTCATCTTCCTGAGTTCAAATCTGACCTCAGACACTTCCTAGTCGTATGACCCCGGGCTTAACCCACTTAACCCTGTTTGCCTCAGTTTCCTTAGCTGTAAAATAAGCTGGAGAAGAAAATGGTAAACCTTTCCTGTATCTTTGCCAAGAAAACCCCACATGGGGTCACAAAGAATTGGACACGACTGACATGACTGAACAATATATATATACATACACATATATATATACAGATACATACACACATAGGATCTATGTATGTATACATATACATTCACATGTATACACACATATACACATATATACATACACACACACTATACATGTATATTTATATCTATCTCTATCTCTATCTAAACATGAAGAACCAAAACTTGGTCCCGGGGGGCTAGGACACTCCTCCTCTCCTTCTCTGTTAAGGGAGAATTCACTGCTTTGAGCTTACTCACAGGGTCCTAATGGGTTCAGTCCTAGGGAAACCTGACTTGTAATGTGAGGGCTGAGGCACCCTTTTAACACACTCGGTAGGCATTTTTTTTGCTTGCCACACCCTAACCCTGTTGCCCCAGGATGATTTACTTAAAACTTATGTTTTGGTTCCTGTCTCAGGTTTCCCCAAAGAGGAAAATCCTCTCTCCTCAAGACCAGAAAGGGAAATTATTTGCCTAAGGACACACAGCTAATTAACGCCAGAGGTAGGATTAGAACCCAGATCTCTTTATTCTTACAAATTTCAAGTCCATAACCCATAGGAAAGAATACTGGATTTGGAGTCATAAGATCTGGAACCTTATAGTTCTAAGTCCTAAGAAAGCAGTAGAAGACTGTGCTGCTCAGTAAATCTAACTGCGGAGGCAGAAAATGCGTCTGCTGGAGGATGATGGTTCTACATCACTGACATCTGTAAAGGACATCTGATACTAAAGTTTAGCATTATCCTTCATCTTAGTTTCATCCTGGATTCAATTCAAAAAGCATTTGTTAAGCACTGACCATGTGTCAGGTCCAGTGGTCGGTGCAGGGTATAAAAAGACTAAAATGAAAAGTCTCTGCCCCCAAGCAGCTTCCAACCCACTCTGTCACTTCTATGAGGATTCCTAACTCCAAGAAATTATCGAAGCAATGCTCTTGGAGTCCAGAGCATCAGGATCTTTGATGGCTATGGGAATAAACAATGCAGTGTTGGAATCTCTATGTAACAGATCAGGAAACCGAGGCAAAGTGATCTCTAACCAGTATGAGACCTAAAACCAAAATGGCTACAAAACCTTTCATGGTCAAGTCCAATATCTAGCAAAATTTTCTTTTAAACAACCATGATCAGGGAATTTCACTCTTGTTTGGTGGGCTTTTGCTTTGTTTTTCATCTAAAACATGCTTTTGACCCTCATTTCTAACTTAGGTACTTAATTTCTAACTTAAGTACTAAAATTAACCAAATGCAGTATCAAGATGGCAAGACAATTTTTTTCTAGGTGTCAGAGGAATAATTAAGGTGCCCAATTCAGGCTTTCCTTTGCATGGCAAAGGACAAATATAGTCTATAATATTTATGCTGAATGTTTCAGACTTTAGTTTGCATCATGGCTAGAGTTAGAGACAGGAAATCAGGGTTCAAACTCCACATCAGAAGCTTACTTACTAGTCATGTGGTGTGAATCACTTAATTTTTTTGGAGCCTCAATTTCTTCATCTGTAAAATGGGGATAATAATAGCAACTACCTTCACAAAGTTGTTGTGAAGATCTGATCACATAATATATGCAAAGGGTGATAAAAGCATGAGTTATTATTATTGTTATAAGAATAAGAAGAGGTCACCTCCCCAAGTGGCAGCTTAGGGAGTAACTCTAAGCAAGACAAATAATTAACCACTTTAATGGCTGTGTGGGTATATTATGCAAAGTAAAAGCCTAGCAAGTGCTATCATGTACATAAGCTAAACTTGGGGTATTTTAAAATGTCTTAAGCTAGGTATTGCCCCTTTACACAAATAATGCCTATTCTGTGCCCACATGACATGAGCCACAGGGCATTAAGACAATATTTATACGTCCATACTTCAAGGATACATAATTTAATCATTCTTCCACTGATTCAGATCTTCCACGCTTTAGAAGACATTCCCTGTCTTAGAAGACATTCCCTGTCAATCGCTTTGACTGAAAACAATACTACTCTTGGTGGTGGCTCCTGTATTTTTCTAAACGGGCCTTTGGATTACTGGGCTCACACTTGGAGCCTGATCATCTTGGAAGGACCTGTTAGAGCCTGAGCAAAAATTTCCAAAAACCAGGTAATTCATGAAGACTGCCTTCTTAGTCTTGGGGGCACAAGGGGAGAAGGAAGTGATCTGTAAGGAACCCACAGTGACAAAATCATGACCCCCTAGGAAATTCTGAAGTACTTATTACATAGGATGGCAAAGCCCCAGTCTTACTTCATGGTACTGTCTTTTACTTACTCTGTTCTAGTCAAATGAACTTTCTAGCTATATATAACATTTCATTTCTTGCCAACATGCTTTTGTATAGGTAGCTACTAAATTCTGAATACATTTCTTGCTGCTACCTTACAGAATCAAAGCCCATCTCAAATGCTACTTTTTATATGAAGCCTTTTCTGCTTCCCCCCAGTTATTAGCAATGGGGCCACAGGGCATGAAGAGCTAGTCTCAAAGCTAGGGACAGCTGGACTCAGGTTTTGCTTGTGTAACCCTGGGTAAGTAAAATGATTTTAGGCAAGTTTCTAAGATTATAAGTAAGTTGCAGAAAAGGTATTACTGTGCATGAGTGGAGGGAATTTCCTCACCAATCAAACCACAGGGCCAGATCCTATTCATCTTTCTTGAAACTACCTTGCATTGCTTTATACATGTTATATCCCCTCTGGGATAAGCCTGCCCAATGTATGCTTGAACTACTGGGTTGGGTCCCCAGAAGGTAGCTGCTACTTGGGTTCTAGGGTAACACAGCTTGCCTTAAAACCATAGCTGTTATTTTAATCCATATTGCAGAAAACACTTGTGAAAGGCAACCTCAAATATTGCAACTTTTTGTAAATTGCAACACTCATATAATGCAATATATTTAAAATTAACTACAGTATTTGAAAAATGCAACTGCTTTTATTTTTCACTAGAATGGCAAATGTATATAATTTTGAGATCTTGCTTACTTGCAAACTAAAAGAAAAAGAAATTAGAAATATTTTAAAATACATTTTATTTTTTTGGTAAAATATGTAAGTCATTTAACCTTTTTTAATGAATTACTTAAAAAATTTAAAATACATGCTTTATTATCATAAAATAAAATTGTGCCCCAAATTCCCAAATTGCAACTTTATTCCTGAGAAGCTATATTTTATTCATTTGTTTTCTTCTCACCTCTTTTTTTTTCACTTTTCAAATGCTTTATTAACTTTTTTTTTTAATTGGGGTTAAGTAACTTGCTCAAGGTTACATGGCCAGTTATTTCTGGGTGTGGTGCTAAGTATCTGAGCCTGGATTTGATCCCCAGGTCATCCCGACACTGGAGCCAGTGCTCTGACTCACTGAGCCACCTAGCCACCCCTAAGCAATTGGGGTTAAGTAACTTGCTCAAGGTTACATGGCCAGGTGTTTCTGGCTGGGTGCTAAGTGTCTGAGCCTGGATTTGATCCCCAGGTCATCCTGACCCTGGGGCCGGTGCTCTTACTCGCTGCACTACTTTATTAACTTCTGATTTACATCATTCATTTCCTCCATATTTTGAGTTAGAAATTTTCTCCCCATTTTCTCCTACCCACCGCCCCAAAATAGCAGTCCCACAGGATATCCCCTCCTCCAATCTGCTCTCTCCCATATTTCCTCCCATATCCCTTTCAACTTTTCCAGTAGGGCATGGTGGATCTCTATGACCCAGTGCCTATATGTCTTACATGTAAAATAGTATTAATAATAGTATATATATATATGTGTATTTATATGTCTATATATATATATATATATATATATATATATATATATATATAAATTTTAAAACTTTGAATTCCAGATTCATTCCCTTTCTCCCTGTAATGCCAAGCAAAGGCAACTTCTCAAGGTTAAAAATACCAGCATAGCTGCTCTCCATTTTATTCAGTGACAAATTAAGAACAGAAAAATAAAAATAGAGCATAATTCAAAATACAGCATTCACCAAATGTAATTCAATCAAGTACTACTCCATCCCTGGACATTACATTTATTTAATCAGTCACAAAGTCCCTCTTCTAAATACTACTCCACCCCTAGGCTGTACATTCATTGAGTCCATCACAAAGCTCCTCTTCTCAAATGGAGATTAGTTTCCAATCATTAGTAAAGTACATTCATTTGTTCAATCACAGAGCACAAAAAAGTCAAAAGTTCCCCACCCTTGGATCACAACTGAATCTACCCCAGAGTTACTACAAGCTTAAGCACAGCATTTAACACCCAAAGAGAGGTCTTTTCTTCATCTTGACCCGAGGCAAGTTCTCAGCAATCTTTGTTCTTGGGGAGACAAAGCTTAGCAAGGCCACAAGATACATTGCCAGTGTCTTCATTAATTCATTCTCTGTCTTCAGAACAGTCTTAGGACCCCTGAAAACATCATCAAAACCCCCTTCCAGGATTTCTGTAAACATGCAACAAGAAAATCCTTCTTCAAGGCTTCTGAACCAACAGCAAGGTTCCAACACTTCTGCAACAACAGCACTGTCCTTCACCAGTGGACAGAATTCACTCTCTGTCTGCAGAACAGTCTCAGGAACTCTGAACCAACAGCAAGGTTCCAGAACCTCTGCAACAACAGGACCGTCTTTCACCAGTGGACAAATCTGGCAAAACAACATCAAAACAGACAGACAAAGTACCAGCATAACAGCCATGTCTCCTCAGTCCTCGGCAGCTTTGGGTGGTAGCTCTCAAAAGTCCTGGGCAATTCAAACTGTCCCTCAGCAATCCTCTCCATCTCTCTCTGCCTCCAAGATGCTGCTTCCAAAAAATCCTTCTGCCTCCCTCTTTGCTTGTTTCTCTCTAAATTTATGTCACCAGCTCCTCCCAGTTTAGCCCTCTCTTTTCACATCAACAAGTCCATCCCACAAGTGGGATTCACAAGCTCTGGGTTTTAATACAATCAATCCGAAAACCAAGCCAATACAGGGGGATCTTTAAATTCCATTACTATTACACTCCCTTGTCACCCACCCATACTGGGAAGATAAGCAGTTCAATATAGGTTGTACATGTGTAGCTAATGCAAAACAATAACGTAGTAGATATATTGTAAAAGACTGACTATATTTCCCTCCCTCCTATCCCACCTCCCTATCCCACTTGTTCTATTCTCTACTTTGATCCCATCCCTTTTCAAAAGTGGGTGCTTCCAACTTCCTTCCCCCCAGCCTGCCCTCCCTTCCATCATCCCCCCTCTCATCCCCTTTCTCCCTACTCTCCTGTAGGGTGAGATACCCTATTTAGTGTGTATTTCATTCCCTCCCCAAGCCAAATTCAATGAGAATAAGGTTGATCCATTCCCTTTTGCCTTCCTATTCTTCCCCTCCATTGTAACCATTTTCCCTTGCCTCTTCTATGTGAGATAGTCTACCCCATTCTGTCTCTCCCCATCTCCTCTCATTATATTCCTCTCTCACTTCTTAATTTCACCTTTTAAGAATCATCCCTTCTTATTAAATTGGTCCTGTGCCCTGCCCTCTATCTATGTATACCTGTAAACATATATACACACATTCACATATATATTCATATGCCCATATACCCTCATATATAGACATATATATATATATATATATATAGACATATATATATATTCTGCAGCTCCAAAGTTTGTTCAGAGTCCCCTTTTTACATTGATTGGGGAAGGTAGAAGCAGGAGCCTCTGGGAGGTCCTGCTTCTACTCTGCCATCTTGACTCCGCCCCCAGAGAAGCTATATTTTAAAAACAATTGATTCAATAAAGCTGAGGCTGTGCATAAGAAGATAAGACTGCAATGTTATATTGTCTTAACTCCTTTTATTTTTTGAGGGCAATTGGGGTTAAGTGACTTGCCCAAGGTCACATGGCTAGTTTTTTTTTTTTTTTTTGGTGTGGTGTCTGAGGCCAAATTTGGACTCAGGTCCTCCTGACTCCAGGGCCAGTGCTTTATTCACTGTCCCACCTAGCCCCCCCTACTTCTTTTTTTTTTTGAGGCGTTTGGGTGTTAAGTACTTGCTCAGAATCATACAGCTTCAGTAAGTACCTGAAGCCCGAGTTGAACTTAGGTCCTCCTAACTGCAGGGCCAACACACTATTCACTAAATCACCTAGCTGCCCTTGCAGTGTTATATTGTCAAAAACATAAAATCAAATGAATGTATAGTGTTGAGAGTTGGAAATGCTCTGTTCATGGCATGTCTCTGCAAGTCATTACTCAGAATTAGGCATGTTTTGAACATGAAATACATATGTACACACATATATATATGCATATATATTTATGATTAATAATTATGTTTCAATATTATGTCCTTTTCTTAGTATATAATTAATAATTCTTTGATTTATTAGAGACTATTTTGGTCAATAATTGGCAGAATTTCATCTATCATTATTATTTTCTTTGATATTTCCTGATTTAACAATGTAGGTCAAAATATCCATTAAATTATTATACTACCGAGAAAGACAAAAGCACATGGAACAAAGTGAGTGCTAGGCCCCCATCCAGATGCTGGGCCCTGGTACTTGGAACTGGCTTTCCTCCCTCTATCTTCCCCTCACTCCTTGTGGGCCTGGTGCCAAGATCATTGCCTGGAATACATGGTAGGTTTCTGATAAATATATCTTGAAGATAAACAGAGAAATAGCACAAAGCAACAAGTTAAGTTTAAAATCTGCTGAAATTTTTTCTGGGCTTTAACAAAATAGGAACGAGGAAATGAAAGAAAGGGACTGTTTTAAAATGGTGAGACCACAGAGTTGTTATGTGAATAATAATAACACATGTAGCACTGGTTTATAAAGGTTTATAAAGTATTTTTTTTAGACAACAACAACAACTCTGTTAGGTAGGTTGTATAAGTATTATTAGCCTCAGTTTTCTAATCTGTAAAATGGGGATTGGACTAGACAGCCTTTGAAACCCATTCTAGGTCTAAATCATCCTATCCCCATTGTACAGATGAGAGATCTTCAATTCTAGAAATGTTAAGTGATTTGCTTATGCTCCTAGAGTAAGGTAGTAGCAGTTAAGACAATAGAATAAATTAAATTGAAGGGATTACAGCAATGTTAAATCAGACCATCCTTATAAGTCAGGGATTCTTAACTTTAACCTTTCTTGTATGTGTCTAATAGACCTCCTTCTCATCCAAGTCTTTGAACCCCTGAAATCAACAGGTCTATGGACCCCCAGTTAAGGATCTCTCATCTTGGGGTGGCTAGGTGGCACAGTGAATAGAAAACCAGCCCTGGAGTCAGGAGGACCTGAATTCAAATTCGGCCTCAAGACACTTAACACTTACTAGCTGTGTGACCTTGGGTGAGTCACTTAACCCCAATTCCCCTTCCCTCCCCCCTACAAAAAAAGCAAAAAAAGAAAGAAAAAAGAGTCCCTCATCTAATCTAATCCCTTCATTTTTACAAAGCTGAAGTCCACAGAGGTTAGCTAACATACGGAATGTGACAAGTTGGGGGTCCAAAGAGGATGAATAGAAAGAAGAAAATACTAGTCTTCTGATTTATAATCCAATGTTCTTCCTACCATACTATTCCAAGGAAATACAGTGTAAGAAAACACACACACACCAGAAATTAAGAGATAATGTTCAAGGAAGCAGCAACAGCGGAAGGAAATCACACCCTTTTACCTAGCTCTTGGGATCATAGGATTTAGAGCTGAAAAGAAATCCTTTATTTAGAGCCATGGGTGATCTCATTTCTGTGGGCACTCCCTCATTCAGTGCACATTCTTGTCCATTATCTTTCCCACACCCCATCCATCTGAGGCATTTTGCCATTTGCCCTGCTATAGTCTCACCAGACCTGGAACAGGACCCTCCTGGTCTGATGTCCAGAGACCATGCCTCCTGTTTCCTCCCAGTGGAGTTAATTCACTCCAGTTGCAAGATCAACCCTGGGGCTGGGTGGTCCTGACTGATGAGTGAGCAAGTACCAACTTGTCTACCCAGACTGTACTTCACATCCATCTACCTACCCAGGGCATCTGGCCCACTGCCTGCCTCTCTCTGCCTCTCTCTGTCTCTCTGTCTCTGTCTCTGTCTCTGCCTCTTTCTCCCTCACCCCCCTCCCCTGCTTCATCTTGGCTGAAGAACAATCACCAAATCAATATTTGATGGAAGTCATCCCTTCTGAAAGGGCATGACAATTGCCACTTAATGTTGAGTTCTACTCAATGCTCCTGGGACTTCCCAAAACCAGACTTCCTTCCCAGACAAATATTCCCCTATTATTTGTTGTCTCCCCAGTACTAGGCTGTAAGTTCCTTGAGGGCAGGACAGTCTTACTTTTGTATTTGTATCCTACTATTTTTAAAAAATTAGTTTATTTTAAACTTAAATACACAATAAGAAAAGAAAAAGAAACATTATAAACTTAAAAACTAAAACTTAAATACAAAATTAAAAAAGAAAAAAAAGCATTGCCATGTGCACAGCGGGACATGAGAGAGGATTCAAAATATATAGCAATAATTAATAAGTCTATATAATAAATACTATATATTGTGTTCTGAGCTATCCATTTTTCCTTTGCTTCCGTGTAATTTTCTGTTGTTCTCTGCTGTGCACATCCCTATTGTTTAGGTACTTTTTCATTCATTCATTCATTCCATAAATCTTCTGTCTTCAGTTCACTTAATGTCTTGGGGATATCAGTGTTGTACTCTGTCCATTTCTCTTCTCTTATCCTAGCCATATGACTGGCCCTCCTTCTTTTCCAATTATACACATCTCTGATGATGCAAATTTCTTATAGGCAAGTCATCAATGATGGCATGATGGTGCCTACATAGACCCATCGTGAATCTTTCCATTTTAATACCACATCAAAGTAGCTGTCATACAACAATAGCACAGGACCCTAGGATTTGGGAGTTAGAAGGGACTTTAGGAATCATCTGATCCAACTGCTTTACCTTACAGGTGAGGAAACTGAGCCCTCAAGGTCACACAAACATAAAGCGTACGCAAGTCCAGAGAATACGAAACCTCACTGTACTTAAATGTTGATGACGACAACAACAAAAAAAACCATTTGATTCACCAGAGCAAAGACTTCTTCCACAAATCACTTCCTAGTTATATATTATAATTCCACATTGAGGTACAATGGACAAAATGCTGGTTTGGAGGTGGAGGGTTTGGTTGGGTCCACATGCTGGCTCAGCTATTTGCTGCCTGGGTGACTATGGACAACTCACTTTACCTTTTTAGGGCTCCGTTTCTTCATCTGAAAAATGATGGAATTGGATTAGACAGTCTTGGAAATGCCTTCCAGCTCTAGGCCTATGAACCTCTAAGATCAAATTCAATATTCCTTTCATTCCACCATGGTGATGTCCCCTTTTCTGAAGGGAGAGAATAGACATCTCTTCTTTTGCCCCCCACCTCCTCTCCCAACAACTTTTCTAGACAGGGAATAGCAGTGCCAAATAAACTTAATTCTTTAATTCTTCCCAGAAGCATTCAAACACATCTCCATTTTAAACAAAGAGGAGTTCCACAGTGATTTATTTACATCAAGGATCTGCAGAGTCTCTATAACCACAACCGTCCATGTAGGAAAAACCAATCAATAGTTGAAAATATCTTTTGGGGAGAGAGGCAGAGAGCAGATGGAAGCTTGGTTTCTAAAGTCAGAAAGGTTTGGGTTCAAGACCTTCCTCTGTCATATGCCAGCCCCAGGAAAATGACTTAATATCTCAGTGTCCCAGGCAACTTAAAGTTAACTTAGAGACTTTAAGTCTCAGAGGTGATGATTTGCATTAAAAGAGGAAGTTCCTTATCTGGAGCTCCCCACTGTGATAAAATCACCCTTCCACCTCTCTCCTGTCAAAAAAAATGAATGTCTATTAACTAGATTATGACTTGCAGCTAGAAGGACAATCTATGGAGCTTATCTATCAATCTATATATCAAGGACAAATAGGATAAGTGCATTACTAGCTATAGGACCTCAAACAATTCATTTCACTTCTCTGAGGTTCAGTTTTCTTATATACAAATTACAACTAATATAGGAAAGAGCGAGGATTTGAAGTCAAAGGACTCTCTCCCCTCTATCCACCACACTGTAAGTTTAGTTACTCAAAGTTATGAGCTATTTCCACATAGGAATGAAGTTGAGGTTTAGCCTAACCTAACTTAACAATTCAATTCAATTAAAAAAGGATTTTTAAAAAATATATTTATTATACACTTAGTATATGTTCCAGGTTCTGTCTTGGGGCTGGAGACAGAGGCAAAAAAAAAAAAAAGGGGAAGTAGTCCCTGACCTCAGGGAGTTTACTTTCTACTGGAACCAGGGAAACAATATGAGTATGATGAGGGACTGACCAAGGATTTAGTCCTTGGGGTATACTTGAATTTGATTTTGCTGGTGGGGTTTTAAAGAGAATGCATTATCCTACCTACTCACTGCCATTCCAACATATGGAACTTTAGACAACAGTGTAGGCCATGGCAATTCGGAATTTGTATTATGTGATGATGAAAAACCTTCCATGAGAGGCCTCAGAGACAGGTTAATGATTTAGGAAAGGCTGAATTGGAACTGAATGAACGGATGATTTCTCAGACTCTTCCTGGACAGCTATCAAGTGAAGAAGACTGCTGTGAATTAAAAGACAGTTCACCTGTTTTCCAGATGTCTATAAAAACACAATTTCTGTTACTTTTGTATTTATCCTTTTCTGATCTTAGGTAAATGAGTATCCTGAGATTAGAGTTCAGGTAGTGGTGAGTCTGGGGAGCCTCTTCAAAACCACAAGAGGAGGACCCTTTCTCTGGTATTTAGAGAGTCAGTAATTGAGAGACCTGCTTGACCCAGTCTTGCAATAGATTGACCTTTTAGCCAAGATTTTTGCATCCAGTAAAGGAATCCTATCCTTCCCAGAGAAGCAAAGGAGCACCTTACCCCAAAGTGTGCTTGGGAGAGAGAAAAGGAATCCCTTGGCCCCACATGTTCCCTAGTATGCCTTACTACCTTAAATTTAAACTCACTCTCTCTAAGGACCTTCATATGCATATAAGGGGAAAGTGCACCACAGTTGTTTTGTAACTATTCTTCTTGCTATACTATCTCAATAAATGCCCTTTTGTAAAAGCTAATTGATGTCAACTAGATGATTCGTATGGGGAACACATCAGATGGGGGCTCATGAAGAATGGTGCTAGAAATCTCAACGTTCAGGGTTATTCCCTAAAACCCTATGAGGAGAAATTATCATTGTCCTCTGGGAAACCTAGCCCAGTATAAGTTGGGAGAGTAAGCCTAAAGGGGGTACCACATCAGTAAATATAAATATGAATACTAAATAGTTGGTGTAGAATAGAGGGAGAAAGCACAAAAGCAAAAACAATTTCCTACCTTGCCCCACACCCACATGTGTGAGAGAAACCACTGTTTTAAAAGAACTGCAAAACCCTCATGTGATCTGATTGAAGAGGGGAAACTGGTTATTTTTGAAGACAGAAATGCAACTCCTTCAGCCCCTGGGGGGGAAGGGGAGACCCATTAGAAGAAGTGGTAGTGAGAAAGACTTAATACTACCCCAAACCACCACTTCCACTTCCTTCACTCTTGTGACAGGGTGACTTGCTTAATTTCTAGAGGACACTGAGTTCACTATCTCCCCCCACTCCTACCCCTTTTTAGGTCTCTCACTTTGGAGCAGCCCAGGGAAAGGAGAATCCTCACTTCTTCAGGGACCCAAAGAACTTAGGACCTTATATCCCTGTATCTTCTCAAGAAGTCAGACAAAAAGGACATAGGATTTAGCAATGGCATGGACCACCTTTGAGGTCATTTCTAGTCCAATTTCCCCCCTTCCCCAGCCCCCACACACCCCTAATGAGAAAACTGAGCACCCCAGAGGTAAAGCAACTTGCTCAAGGTCAAAAAGTTGCCTAAATAGCAGAGCTGAAAATCTCCACTGGCTCCTCTTCTTGCACCATGTGGCCCCTCCCAAATACCTGTAGAGAGAATGTATTTCAGCCTCTAGCTTCCAATTTCCAAAAGGCTTGGAAGGCAGGCAGGCAGGCCGGCTCTCACCTTTCAGGTCTCTGCTCTGAGGAGGGTGGATCTTAATCCATTAATTCAAGGAACCATTTGAAAAAAGAAAGTTCTTGCACAACCTGTTTGGGCTCTGAAGTCCCAGGAATAAGAGGGAGCCCAAAGTCCACATTTAATATAATCTTTTTGATAGTTACAAAGGAAGAGATATTAAGAAGTATGTTTATTGTTCTCCCTTTTAATTGAAGAGTTAGTTTCTTTTCTCTTGACCAGGTTTGTGTGGGGAGGAGTTTGTTTACCTTAGGAGAGAAGAAAGTAGAATAAGGACCTTTAAGCTTGACTCCTGGGAGGAGGCTCATTAAGAAAGTGGGAGCTGAGTAAAGGGCAGAGCAAAGTTACCTGAAGACACAAGGAGGTATTGTTTGTTCCCTTCCATAATGTGACCTGATCTGTTGCATTAAATCGGTTCTTCTATCGTTTCTCAGTCACCCACATCATAGGTATGTGTCTCTCTGCATGCCCCATGATAGCTGAGAAGGGTAGCAGACACCACTGGTTTTGGAGTTGGGAGATTGACTTCGCCAAATCTGGGTTTTGCCCAGAGACTCAATTTCCTTATCTTTAAAATGGGACTAATGATAGCTGCCCTTTGCAGTTCAGACTTATTCGTGAGGATAAAATGTGAACACTTAGATTAAGGGGTTCGTAATCTTTTGTATGGGGTCCCTTTGGCAGTCTGATGAAATGTATGGACCCCAATATCTCAGAATAATGGTTTTGTTTTGTTTTTTGTAGGGGGGAAGGCAAGACAGTTGGGGTTAAGTGACTTGCCCAAGGTCACATGGAAGAACTTGGGAAGGAGAGAAAATAGATTTTTGTTTATTGGAAAAAATTAATTTAATTTAAAATAAAAGACACCAGAGGTGGCATCTGCTACTGATAAGTGTTTCTGCCATTAAGGCAAAAGCCCCTGTCCACACGTGTTTTGGTCTAGAAACTTCAGTATTATAAGGATAGCGTTGACACCTTTCCCAGGCAGAAAATTTCAATTATAGTATAATCGGTGTTTTAGAGTTGAAATTCTGGGGTTTATTTGTGGCCCCATAATTTAGGTGAGATACAGAAATCTCAGAAAAATGAAACAATAATATTAATGATAACTCACATTTATGTGAGCTTCCTAAAGGTTTACTAAATACTTTCTGTATAAATATCCTACAATGCTAAGTAGTTCCTATAAAGATTATTTTTGTACATGAAGAAACTGAGTTTCAGTAAGGCTAAAAACTTACCTATCTAGTGTCAGAGCCTAGATTTGAACCCAGATCTTAAGCAATGGGGAACCACATGGGAGCAATGTGGTCAGTTCTCTGCCTTAGGAAGATTACTTTCATGCTGGCACAAAAGAGGAGAGTGGAAACGGAAAGAAAAAAGGCTGATTAGGATCAATCAACAAAGGTAAAGAGAAGAAATGAGGGTCTGAACTAGGGTGGTATCAGTGGTAGTGGAGAGGAGATAGATGGGAGGATATGGTGAAGGCAGAAGTAATCAATCAGGGGGGTGGGGAGCCTGTAGGTCCTCAAGTGCAGGCTCCCCACCCCTGTAATAGATCTTGGCAACTTATTGAAAATGGGAGTGAAAAACAGTGAAGAGCTGAAAATGACTCTCCACTCATTAGTTTGGGTGGCAGACTGGAAGGAGGATTGTTGTTCATTCAACTCAGTTGGGTCCTTCTCTTCGTGATCCCATTTTGGGGTTTTCTTGGCAAAGATACTGGAGTGGTTTGCCATTTCCTGAAAATAAAGCAAACAGGGTTAAGTGACTTGCCAAGGATCACACAGCTAGTAAGTGTCTGAGGCAGGATTTGAACTCAGGGCTTTCTGACTCCAGGCACAGCATTCTATCCACTGTGCCGCCTAGCTGCACCTAAGGAAGGAGGATGGTGGTGCACAAATAGAAAAAAAGAAGTTGCTGTTTTTGTCCTTTGTTTTCAAAGAGGACCAATGACCAAGTGATATCTTAATGTGAGTGTGATTTGGATTTAACCGAGGCAGAATTGCACAAAGTCATCAACCTCACTCTCTCTTTAGGAGTCATTGAAGTCCAGTGTCAAGATAAAAGTCAGGATGACCGGTGATGGCCCAGGATGCAGAGGATGACCTTGGCGTCTTCGATGGCAGACTTCTTGGCCATTGGAACAAATTGTCCTCATCCTCCCATTCTAAGGGAGAAAGTCTTCATATGCTTGGGGTCTGAGGCTTGTTGGTCACTCTTCTGCTGAGATGGTTTACTGGATTGCGGCTACTGCTTCTCAGAGTCACAGGTGAAAGTTGGGTGAATAAGGCAGCCACCAAAGGTGAATGAGCAGCCCTCATATCAGAGGTTTGAGTCCTCCTGAACACCCCATGCACCCACACTGTTCTATATCCTTGAATGCCCTCACTGAATTGTCTTTATACTACTTATACTTTGCTAAAACCCAGCTCTGGGTCATTCCCAACATCTGCCTTCTCCACTCTTATGTTGTTGAATGCAGCTAAAGAAAGTCAATCTGCCATGGCACAATAAGTTTGTTATCAATCTCAGCTGTGCCCTTAGTACTCCCAGCAATACTTTGTTATTACTTGACTGACATTCTATAGCACTCTCTATGGTGGCTATTCCAAACCTTCTCTTCACTCTTCACACCATTCATTCACACTCTCCTTTATGCTTGGCAGAGAACTTTGCTTCATATTTTACCAAGAAAATGTTGGCCATCTGTTGTGAGTTCCATTTCCCCCAATTGTATACTCTCATACCCTCAATATGATTTCACATTCTCCCTCTGCTGACTCTGAAGGACATCTCCTTGTCAAGACCAACTTCTGTACTAGTGTGATCTTAATTCTACCTCCCTTTACCTCTTCCAGGATTTTGCTTGCTTGTTGATTTTTTCCTAGGGTCAACCCTATCAATTGGGTAGCACTATCCTAGGAAATATTTTTTTTTTTGCCTTTTCTTTTTTTGGAGAACAATTGGGGTTAAGTGACTTGCTCAAAGTCACACGGCTAGTAAGTGTGTCAAGTGTGTGAGGCCGGATTTGAACTCAGGTCCTTCTGACTCCAGGGCTGGTGCTCTATTCACTGTACCACCTAGCCACCCCTAAACTAGGAATTTTGTCCATAATGATATTAGCTTACATGTCTATAATGCTTAATGGTTACAAAAATGCATGACATGTCTTATCTGACTTAATATTGATACCAACCCTGTGGGGCAGGTACAAACAAGTGCAAGTTTGATTATTTTCATTTTACAAATGATGAAAAATGTTCAATTGGATCTACTTTATTGTCTTTTCATAAGTTACAGAGCTAGCAAGTGTCAAATCTTGGACTCAGCCTCAGGTCTGTTGGCAAATGGAGTTCATGTTCCTTTTTACCCCATTGTCCCATAACTTTGTCCAGGGCACCAGGGCTGATATGACTTTTCAAAGGTGGAAGTTTTGGGAATGTTTGGATGATATTTACTGGAATCTCCAAATTTAATCTGCAATTAGTTTTTAGGCACCTCCTGGATTAAAAAGGAACTTGAACCAAATTAGATGGATTCAAATCATTAGTCACTATGGACTTGAGAAAAAACTTTAGAGAAATGAGATAAAGTCAAGTTTACTAAGACAAATCAGAAGAGGTACCTACTTGTTCACTTGGTCAAGTCATTATTGCTTGCCTACTGGAAAATCCTTATTAGACAAGATGATCTTTAAGGTTTCTTCTACCTCCAAATCTTAGGGTCCTATAACCTAAATCTAGACCCCTATTGTGGTATAAATTACCATGTCACGTTGGCTGTATCTCTCTGGGTTTTAGATTACAAATCTGCAAAATGATAGTCGGACTGGATGTACTTTTTTTTTCTTTTGCTTTTTAGAGGGCAGTTGGGGTTAAGTGACTTGCCCAAGGTCACACAGCTAGTGTTTGTGTTAAGTGTCTGAGGTTGGATTTGAACTCAGGTCTTCCTGACTCCAGGGTGGGTGCTCTATTCACTGCACCACCTAGCTGCCCCCTGGATATACTTTCAAGGTTCTTTCTTTGATACTTTATTGGATCTATGCTTCTTACTGGTATCTTCCATCTGTTCCTATCACACCCCATTCTGTGCAATTTTTGTCCATGTTCTTCTAAAGATCTTCTACAGAGGATTCATTTGATATACTGAAGGCCTTCCTCTAGTTCAGGGTTTCTTAAACTTTGTTATGTGTGCTGGATCCCTTTGGAAGTCTACTGAAACCTATAGGCCCCTTCTCAGACTAATGCTTTTAAATAAATAAATAAATATACAGGGTTACAAATGAAGCCAATTATATTGGAATACAGCTATCAAAATATTTTTTAAAAAAACCTTACAGCTCATGGACTCTGGGTTAAGAACCCCTGATTTGGGTCTTTCTATATTATGAGTATACAAATGAAGGCAACAGTGGATAGAAATCTGGGCCTGGAGTCTGAAAAATCTGAATTCACTTACTAGCTGTGTAACCCTGGGCAAGTCACTTTACCTCTGTTTTTTCAGCTCATCTCCCAGGGTTGTTGTGAGCATCAAATGGAAATGCTTAGTACAGTCTGTGGCACATAATAAGTGCTTTATAAGTGTGAATTATTATTATTATTCCAAATTGGGAGGAAAATATTTTATACAACTCTGTAGTTCTTTCAGGCATTATTTTGCTACAGCATGTTGTAATAATTGATATGGTCATTCCTAATGGACTTGTTTTGCACCGTATAGATTATTAATCTGATTTATTCTGAGTGCATATGGATCTTGGTATTCTGGATTCAACCCTCTCAGTCATGGGCATGCAATGATGGAGAGTCAGGTGAACGCATGTATTACCACTGATCCTTCTCTTCCTATTAGCATAAATAAGCATCACCACAGGTTGTGCCGAGACCTATGTGAGGGGTACAATGTTATCTGAAAGCATGGCAATATGGCAATATTAGGACCCCTAAATCTCCTTCAGTTTTTCCTGCTTGTTCAGTCATATCCAACTCTTCCTGACCCCATCTGGGGTTTTCTTTTAAAGATATTGGAGAGGTGGCTAGGTGGTGCAGTGAATAGAGCACCAGCCCTGAAGTCAGGAGGACCTGAGTTCAAATCCAGCCTCAGACACTTAACACTTACTAGCTGTGTGACCTTGGGTAAGTCACTTAACACCAACTGCCCTCCCCCCCAAAAATAAAGATATTGGAATGGTTTGCCATTTCCTTCTCCAGCTCATTTAATAAATAAGGAAACAGAGGCAAACAGGGTCTTGCCCAGGGTCACATAGGTAGTAAGTGATTGAAGCCAGATTTGAACTCAGGTCTTCCTGACTCCAGGCCTGGTACTTTATCCACAGAACCACCCAGCTGTCCCTTCAGTTTTTCCTACTTCACTATTCATGTGTTATTTCAGATATCTCTTTAACATGGTTCACTGGCTACCCATTTTGCTATCTTACCACCAGCAGGTAGGTGGCACAGTGGATAGATTAGAGCTGGACCTTGAGTCAGGAAAACCAGAGCTCAAACATGGCTTTAGATCAGGGTTGGGGAACCTGTGGCTTCCAGGCCACCTATGACCCTCTAGGTCCTCAAGTGTGGCCCTTTGACTAAATACAAACTTCACAGAACAAATCCCCTTAATAAAAGGATTTGTTCTGTGAAACTTGGACTCAGTCAAAAGACTGCACTCAAGGGGATGGCTAGGTGGCTCAGTGAATAGAGCAGGCCCTGGAGTCAGGAGAACCTGAATTCAAATCCAGCCTGAGACACTTAACACAAAAACTAGCCGTGTGACCTTGGGCAAATCACTTAAACCCAACACTAAAAAGCAAAAAAATAAATAAATAAATAAAAAGACTGCATGTTCCTTACCCCTGGAATAGACACTTTCTAGCTGCGTGACCCCGCACAAATTACTTAATTGTCACCTGCTTCAGTTTCCTCACCTGTAAAATGAGAATAATAATAACACCTATCCCCAATGCTGTTATGTGGATAAAATGAAATATTTGTAAAACACTTTGTAAACCTTAAAGCACTATATGAATGCTAGTTATTATTAGCTATTATTGTTTAACCTCTAAGTTTGTTCCCAGATAAGGTTTTTGGAGGGTATTTTTTGGTCATAGCAACTCATGAAAGATTTAAAGAATTTTGGCTTTAGTGAAGAGAGTGCCCATATTGTTGAAATAATGAGTCCTTGAAGTCCATACTAAGAGAAGTATTTTTGAAAGCTTACTCCTCTATTATTACGTTCTAAGGCAGATGCTTTTTACAATCACATAGGTAAATTGGGTGTTGTTACATGGACATGAGACGCAGAGCACTATTCTCCAAAGAATTAAAGACAAACTGTAATCAGAGGACAAGGGAGAGGCGATGGTGGGTGAGTCTGCCGCACACAACAAAGAGGGAACTGGGAAAGACCCAAGTAAATGATTGCATGTCAGTAGGATCAAAAAAGGGAAGATGGGCTGGTTGATTAAAGAAAGCAAACCAAAGTGAGAGCAAAATATATTTTATGTAAACAGATGGCCCCTGCACTCCCAGTGGAAGTCTTTGTGATGCCAAGAGGAAAATGGGGAAGGACTCCCAGAATACTGGTGGACCCTTCGTCGTGAGCTTGGGGGGGATACAGACAAGAGTTGCACCGGGGGTGAATGATGACCTGCTTCATTGGTGGGAACGTCTGCACTGATGGGGTCACAGATGCATTGGAGCATAGGGAGCCTATCAGGCAAATTATAATAATGCAAAATTTATACCAGCCTGTAACCAGCAGTCCATGGGAAGGCAATAAATCAGTAAAAGTTTAACAATAACATAAACAATATATAAGCCACTAGCAATAAAGCAAAAGTTATGAGTTTGTAGCCAGTGGTACATGCTAAGGGGGGGTAGTCTGAAATAATAATAAACATAAATATTTTTCTAGTAAGGTTGAAGACAGAGGTTATGAGGATTGTCCTAACATTTCTCGCCTTCCTTTTTATGTTGTTCTTTGTAGGAGTCACTGGAAAATAAATCTAATCAATTTTTTGCCTTACAAGGGGCAATTCTTGTACTATTTGACTTCTGGGTTTGGCAACTGGCATGAATGCTGTCAGTATGAGGTCCAAAGAAATAAAGCATGATCCCCAACCTTGGGCATGGTCCTGGGAGCATGGCTACACTATGAAGAATGGAATATAATATGTAGATCAAAGAAGATAATGGAATAAGAATCAGAAATAATATCCCTGCACAAATATAAAACACAAGACAAAGAGCAATCATTTCATAAGAGATTCAAAGCAAGTTTGACCCCATTTGCAAAACACTCCCACAAAACACTGGCCAGTTTCTAATAGTTGGGAAAATCTTCACTTAGGTGACCTCTTCTACCCTGCTAGGCTATCTAATCTGAAAGCCTAGCCCTACGCAATGTAACTTTTATTGTAGCTATAAGATCATCTCCCAGGGCTAAATTGCCACTACTGACATGTCCTTGGGTTGGATCAGGAAAGGGGTGAATATGCTGCCATAGAGGAGAGCCACCACCCACTTGGGAGATCTTTACTGCCTTTCAGTCAATAGAAAAAGGGACCAATTCCTTCCACATGTAATAAAACATAGTAATAGGGAGCATTTATGTAGCACTTTATTTTTTTTTTTGTTTTGTTTTGCCTTTTTTTTTGGAGGGCAGTTGGGGTTCAGTGACTTGCCCAAGGTCACACGGCTAGTTTTTGTGTTAAGTGTCTGAGGCCAGATTTAAACTCAGGTCCTCCTGACTCCAGGGCCAGTGCTCTATTCACTGCTCCACCTAGCTGCCCCTTATGTAGCATTTTAACATGTGCAAAATACTTTACATCTTAATCTATTTGATCCTCACAAAAACCCTGTGAGGTGGGTGTTATTATAACCCTACTTCTACAAATGAGGTTAAGTGACTTGCATATACTAAATATGGAGAATAATTATTTATATTCTTACTTTCAATAAGAAAAGAAAAATGACTCAAAGCTTTGTGTGTTTGGCCATGCTTGGAGCCAGAGAACAGAGACATCTAGCGTTAGAGTCATGGACAGCATCCTAGTCATCACCAAAACATTAAGGAAAGTAGTCACCTAGTGGACGGAATGCTGTGTTTAAGGCTTGCTGAATAGATGGACACACCAATCATAGATGGTAAGGGTATTCTTTGGATCCTTCCTTCCTTCCTTCCTTCTTTCCTTCCTTTTTCCTTTCTTTCTTTCTTTCTTTCTTTCTTTCTTTCTTTCTTTCTTTCTTTCTTTCTTTCT
>NW_027187376.1:18861533-18861736 GCF_028583685.1 Petaurus breviceps papuanus
TCTCTCTCTCTCTCTCTTTCTTTCTTTCTTTCTTTCTTTCTTTCTTTTTCTTTCTTTTCTTTCTTCCTTCCTTCCTTTATTTCTCTCTCTTTCTCTCTCTCTTTCCTTCTTTCTTTCTTTCTTTCTTTCTTTCTTTCTTTCTTTCTTCCTTTCTTTCTTTCTTTCTTTCTTTCTTTCTTTCTTTCTTTCTTTCTTTCTTTCTT
>NW_027187376.1:18861746-19007229 GCF_028583685.1 Petaurus breviceps papuanus
TTCTTTCTTTCTTTCTTTCTTTCTTTCTTTCTTTCTTTCTTTCTTTCCTCTTCCACTATCTGTCACATCTTATTTGTCACATAATATGAACATCAATCTCAGTCAAGTCAGTCTCCATCATACCCTCTATGGCCTACACTCATCTCCAGGTGTCCCAGGACATTTCCCCTGCACTGACCACTCTCTCCTCCTCGACCCTTAGTGAATCAATTCTTCTCTTTAATCCCTACCCAACCCCCCTCCCCCCATCATATCACTTATGCTGTATCACATTTTAGCCTTGGGTCACTCCCACCATTTGTTGCCTTTGCTCCTACACATGTGCTGCTAAGTGAAGTTGGAGAAAATCATTATATGTTCTTACCAGGTCCACTGGTCCTCACTGCTGCTAGGCAATCTTACTTTGCCTACCTTATCAATTCACTATCCCACTCTCCACTGAGGCTCTTCCATACCTCTTTGTCATTCCTCAAACTCCCCATGACTTCCCCTCCCCATCATCCCACTAATTATTATTTTATGTTTCTTTTACCCTCTGAGGCTAAATTCCTTGAAAAGGCTACCTAGAATAGGTGCCTTCACTTTGCCTTTTCTCCCTCTTAATTCCTAATAAAGCTTCTGACCTTATCTCTCCTCCAAAAATTGCTGTCTCCAGTTACCAATGATCTCTTAATCACTAAATCCAATGGACTTTTCTCAGTCCTCATTGTCCTCAACCTCTCTGCAGCCTTTGACACTATTAATCATCTTTGATGCTTTGTTTTCTTTGATACTCTCTAGGTTTATGCTATTTCATGTTTCTGCTCCCTAGCTTTCCCATCTATCAAAATGTGAGAGGTTAGCAGAGATAAAAAGATTCTTGTGACTGGGCAGAAAAGCACTGGATTTGGAGTCAGAGGACATTGGTCTGAATGCTGGCTCAGCTAGCTCTGGGTGATGGCGGCTAAGCCAATGAGCCTCTCTGGGCCCTGCACTGAAATCTAGAAATTGAGGAAACGTGAGTATATGATCTCTGAGGTCAGGTCCTTTAATTGTAAAGGGTCTGTGCTTCTATGCTCTGTGTATGCAAGGCCCAGATAAAGCAGAGGACAGACAACTTTTATTTAACATTAATTTAAATTATTATTTAACAAATATTTTTTCCAATTCAATTGAAAAGTAGACTAAATTCACTGTATTTACTTGGACTCGAAATAGAAAGTCTTATCCTATGGTGAAAAGGTAATTCAATTTCTAGGATGTTCATCTTAGAAAAGGATTTGTTACATATGTGTGTATTTGTATACACACACATATACACGTATGTAACTGAATGAGGTTCTTTCATTTGTGCAGGATTGGACTTATTTTATACGTACTACTAAATGAAGGTGGTGGTAATTAAAGTGCACTGGGGGACACAGTTGTAGTTAATTTTTCAGGTCATAGGATCTTATCTGAGGTAATTAAACATAGAAATTATTAGTTATCACCACCTTTAATAACTACTTGAATGTTACACACTGGGGCTGTGTGCAGACCTGGAAGTTGACGCTTGTAAAACTGAATATTGCATTAACCTGTAGGACAAATTTATGTGTTTTAATAGAACAGTTTCTCCTAGTCTCCTAACGCTAATGGACATCTTATTGTTTGGCACACTACTATGTGTTCTCTGGCAGTAGTCCTCTTGTTTCCTGCCAACATTTCCTATGGCATGTGTTCAGGGCCTGCCAGGAAGCCAAATGGTGAGGAAGGTTAAGTTGGTTAATGTCATGGGCCCACTTATTTTCAGCTTCCAGTGCCTTCTACTGCTCAGGACCAGTTACTTTTTCCCTCCTCCATTCTTAATCAAAAGGCCCTTTACTCAGAGCTGTCTCCTTCCTGGCTCTATGGCAGCTAGCTAATGATAAACTCTTAAGACCAAAGGAGACGTCCAAAAAGTTTTGTGAATCTAAAAAATCTTGTAAATGTGAGTTATTGTAATATCTGGATTCATCAGAGCTACTGTGTTACTAGGCAGCAAGGTGGCATATTAGATAGAGTGCCAGGCCCAGAGCCGAGTAGACAGACTCATCATCTTCCTGAGTTCAAATCTTCAGACACTAGCTGCATGACTCTGGGCAAATCACTCAACCCTGTTTGCCTCAGTTTCCTCACCTGTAAAATGAGCTGGAGAAGTCTAATATCTTTGCCAAGAAAACCCAAATGGGGTCTTGAAGAGGGAAACACAATAAAAAACAATGAACTTAAGATTTTAACATGCTATTTCTCTTAATTGTTGCATTTTAAAAGGATTTTCAAGAGAGTTCAAAGGACTAATAGTCTGAGTCTCAGGCACTATTGCAAGGTGGGGAGAAAGTTTTGCACAGTATCTACTCTTATTCTTCTTCTCCATACCTAAGCTCCCTCTAACTGAGCAAACCACGTCCCCACTCCTTTGCCTGGAATTCAAAACCACTCAAAAGCTGATACTCTGAAAGCTGTTCTTATGCTCCTCCCCTCTATGCTCAGGACTCCACACCACAGCTGCCATTTCCACGTGTGGCTTGTACTTTCTTGCCTCTTAGCCTTTGCTCTTCCTTTGTCTTGGAGCAGTCTTTCCCCCCTTAATGCTGAATTCTATTGTTTCACAGATAACACACTGGAGGCACTGGAATTTTGGGACTCCAGCCTCTAACAGGTTCACTCTTGATCTGGTTAGACAGGCAGACACCTTCAGAGAGGTTAATCATCAGCTTTATTCTAGTCTGATCTTCTCAGAAAGGTTGCTGATAATAGAAGTACCAGCTCCTACAGCATCCCCTAATTATCCTTCTCACGGGGGCCAGTGAGAAGGGGGGGCAACTACCCCTAGGCCTTGATAGGGGCAAGACAGGCACAGCTTATGCACTCCCCTTAATCTTCTCAAGCCTCAATGGGGGCTAGCTGAGGCAGGCACATGCATTCCTCTATGCATTCCCAGTAGTTTCCTCCTTTGTTTCCCTACTCATTGACAAGTGTCCACTTGCTTTATAGGGCAACAAAGAAGGCATCTTGTCAACATTAAGCTCACAAGTTAGCTTTAGCAATATCATCATTCTGTGCAAGCAGAGAAGATATCAATCATGTCACCCCTTATCTCATGGTGCAGCCTCAGTAGGGCTGTCTGTCACTAGGATTCTAGGTACTACTATCTAGAATCCTTGGGGCTAATCTGGGAGTTATCTAAGACCTGATAACTAGATATTGCCATGGCCATGGATCCTGAGAAAGTGAACTCTAAAAGGATAACAAAATCCTCCTTACACCTATTTTTTAAAGCCCAACCTCCATGTTCCCTTCTCTAAGAAGTCTTCCTTAATCTTTTTTTTTTTTTTTGCTTGGGGGAAGGCAAGGCAATTGGGGTTAAGTGATTTGACCAAGGTCACACGGCTAGTAAGTATTAAGTGTCTGAGGCTGGATTTGAACTTAGGTCCTCCTGATTCCAGGGCCAGTGCTCTATTCACTGCGCCACCTAGCCACCCCATCTTCCTTAATCTTTCCACCTCCCTGTAACTCACACAGTATTTTGTGTCTCTGGCTATCATACAAAATGAGATGTGAGATTGTATGCATCCTCTGACGCTAATTACACTCTGATGGAGTTGTCTTAATTGAATTATGTATCTTACATCAAATATAGTGCTTTGCACACAGTGTTTCATGTTGAATTTAAGGGGGCTCAGGTATCCTTCAAATTAAACCCTGCAGGTTGCCACTTACTCTATTAATAGGGCAAAATACAGCTCTCTTTATAAAAAAACTATGACTGAGGCCAGTGACAATGGACTAGTTGTCAGGACTAGCCTATGATAAATGTTAGTTATTATAAGATTTGTTTTATGTGATGAATTTTTGGCCACTACAACTCTCAAAGACCTTTTGCACTATCGTAAAGAAATTGTTATCTGCATTGCCAGAAAGAATACTCATGCCAAATAAAATCAGAGGTCACTGAAGTATCAAAGAAATCAACAGAACTGAATATTCTAATTTTCTTGAGGATACCAAAAAACATTTTCAAGCAATCAAAACTTCTGGTAGATTCACCAAGCCAAAAGACCACAACTGTCATTAATATGATCTTTAATAAATGGAGTAATGCACCATTTTACAGCAAGCCTTTTTTAAACCTAAAGAACTGTCTTTAAATTTTCTTATCCAATGTCTCTGTATCAATACAATCTCTTTTTATTTCGGTTTATATATATCAAAGCGTTTACTTACAAGTATTCATAGAAAACTCTGCAGTGGCTTAATGTCAGCTTTCATAGTGGCATCCATAGATGATAAAAAAAAGAAAAGTAATTTGCTTTATTTCATATTTCATACTCACACGGTTCCATCAAACACAACTTATACAGCATAGCAAGTTATCAGACAGCTTATACAAAAGCAAAGTAACTAAAAGTAATTATTTATAAATTCATACATGATATTCCATCCATAATTTTAGAGGAATGGACACCAATTTAAGAGGAAAACACACCAACAAAAAATACCCGTTAACAAGAGGGTTCTGAGGAGATTCTGATTTTTCTTTACACTTTCTTTTCCAGAAAAGCCTATGTAGACATGAATGTTCTTCAGTTTATATTTCTCCCGTCCTTTCCTAATAACCATGGCAGCTATATATCTCCATGTTTCAGCTTCTACAAACACCAAACCCTAGAAGTTAGTGTATTTTACAGTAAACCATATATAGTCATGTAAAAAAAGTCACCAACTGAAATCTAAGGATGATTCCAGCATATACAAACATCTATGCAGCACATTACCTAAAAAAATGAAAAGACAAAAGCATACAAAACTGTTTAAATAAATAAATGTGATTTAAAAAAAAAGCCACATAAGCCAGGTAATTCAAAGTTAAAGTGTAGGCTGAATTAACTTTGAATTGTATCTTTTTAAGTCTTTTGTGTTCTTTCAGTCTCTCAGTGTTAAACATTTTGTGGGGAGGGTGCTAGTTTTCTTATAAAACATGAATGATACTGAGATTTACTGCCTGAGGTGAAAGATTAGGTTTCAGACTTTTTTACTAGCAGGATTTTAAGTAAGTGAAACACCTAGCTTTGGGTCTTAACTTGCCTGATAATTTAAAAAACAAAGCTGAACTTCAGGCTCAGGTCTGAATCAATAGCTATGGATAAAAGAGTAACTTGGAAAATTCCTGCTGGGCTCACCGATGTTAAGAGATAGAAGAGTGCTACCACCTTGGGCTATTTCTTATTGGACTTGCTAAATTATTTCTGGATTTGTTGACTTATGTTTTGGAAAAGTTTTGCAAGGTTAAGCAAATTATTTGCTGAGAAAATTCTACCACATAGGTGAGTTCCTCTAAAAAAAACAAACAACCTACTCAAGCAAACCTGCATATTCATTAATTCAAAGGATTGTAATGTCTTTGAAGATGGTATTTCCACTAGAAGGCCATTATTTACTATGCAGCAACATGTAGCCAATTAGTCTGGAAGGTTTTCTTGCTTCAGAACCATCCTTTTATTTCCATCCTCTTATTCTAGGATGTTTTTTTTAAAATGAATCTCTTCTCTTATATAATGTAATTATGCAAATTAAAGCAACATCAGATGGAATAAAATGCACTATGCAATACACAGGTTACACTTATGTGTTAGACTGGACCCAACTGTCTAGAATCAACTGAAGTCTGCAGTGTGCAAAGGGACATGGTGGGCCCTGAGTGTTTAGGCAAAAATGGGTACCCTGACTTAGATGCTCAAAATCCTAAAACAACTTTTTTAAATCTACAAGTGCAAATTAAATGGTAAAAATGATAAATTATTTTTTTAAAACACTGAAAATATCATAATTTAAAAGTTATCTGTTAAAAAATTCAGTTCTAAATTGAAGCCCTACATGATATCATTTTAATCTAGATTTTCCCCAAAAAGAATTTAAAATCTAGATGTTGTTTTAAATTGGGTTTAAAAAATAAACATGTATACAATGTTTTCATAGTAACTTTATGAACATCATAACAATAATAACGGAACTTAAATGTTCAAGTAATGCTTTTAAAATCTTAGATTTAATTTAGGCATAATTTTAATATACAGACTAGATTTTTTGCCTTTGTTTTTAGGTGTATTTGCTATCAATTTCTAGTTTTTTTCTTTACATGCAGAAATAATTCAGCTTTAACCAGTCACTGAAGGGAATTCAGAAAAAAATTAAAAGAATGAAAATTGGTTGTCACAATCCAATCTATGCCGCAATGAAATACATACATTTTAAAAGTGGCCTATGAAAATTCTCACAGATAATACTTGATTAGTATAGCATATCTACTTGATAGCCAAACCTGTAGCATTTAGTGTATGAAATATTGTAGTTTAGAAAGAGGTCTATACAACATTAATATGGCTCTATTACAATGATACAAAGCTTGCTGCAATAATAGTTAAAATAAACCAAAGTATGGCAAGCTAGTGAGATGCACAACTCTTCATGCATGGCTGTATACTTTTTAATTGGTGGGAACATTTAAACATAAAATCCTACAGCTGAAATTTACAAAGTGTTGGATGGTCCAGTCCAAAGTCCAGTCCTCAAGGGCTAATTTGCTAATAGCATATTAACTGAACCTTTTGTCAAGTTCTGCAATCTTAGCTTTCAATTTTTGTACCTATTCAACTAGGGGACTATTCGTTATAATTATGCGTTAACTGTTTAAAATTGTGAATAAAAAGGATTATGAAGTAAGGTAGGAAAAACTATAGGAATTAGGAAAATTTAGTCTGGAAAATAAGACATCTGGACTGAGAGAATAGTTTTCAAGTATATGAAAGAATAACAGAGCATCATGACCATTTTCTATTGGAAGAGAGGAAATGTAGTTGAGAGGAAGCAGAAGGCTTATAAAGTACACAAAGAGAAACTTCTGTAAGGTAAAGATTGAACATGCAAAAAACAAAGAGTGCCATATAGCTCATTCTCTGGAGCAGGAGTAGGTATACAAGACCAATGTTAGTTTAAAGGGACAAATAGCTAGATGGCCTGGTCCTTTTGACTTTGTTTTTGATGTCTGATGGAGTCATTAGCTTCCACTTGTCCAATCCTAATTTTTAAGGAATTCTTTTCTTCAGTGAATTTTTGTGCCTCTTTTACCATTAGGCCAATTTTGTTTTTTAAGGTGTTATTTTCTTATGTTTTTGTGCCTCTTTTATCAAGCTGTTAATTCCCTTTTCATAATCTTCTTGCATCATATTTCCTTTCTCAATTTTTTTCTCTATCTCTCTTATCTCTGTCTTTAACTCTTCCAGGAATTCTGGTTGAGCATGGATCCAATTAGCAGATTTGCTTGTACTTATTTTCACATTATCACCTTCTTCTGAGTTTATGTCTTGGTCTTCCCTAACACCATAGTAACTTTTTTTTAAAATTTTTTTTTCTTTTTGGAGGGCAATTGGGGTTAAAAGTGACTTGCCCAAGGTCACTCGACTAGTTTTTGTGTTAAGTGTCTGAGGCCGGATTTGAACTCAGGTCCTCCTGACTCTAGGGCTGGTGCTCTATTCACTGCGCCCCCTAGCCACCCCGCCATGGTAACTTTTTATGGTTCAAATACTTTGTTGTTGTTGTTTGCTCGATTCCCTTGTCTATTTTTTGACTTTGAACTTTATGTTAAAATTGGGCCCTGCTCATTGGGGGATGGGGAGGACTGTCCTAAGAATCTGACTTTTTTGTGCTGTTGTTTTCAGAAGTAATTCTGGGGATCTTTAAGTTCATGGTACTTCCAATGTGGTGTGATTCAGAGAGAGAGTTGTGGTCATTGCTCTCTTGGTCTATGCTTTGGTCTTTACCCAGGAATGGTTCCTGGTCCCCTGTAGCCACAAATGCTAGTGATCTCTTTGTATCAGTACTGTGACCAGGGTCCATACTCCCTTGTGACTGACCCTCAGAGACCCTCTCCACCCTTGAACTGTGACCCAGAACTGCTTATGGGTAACAGAATTGCCAATCAGTGCCAACTGTACCCAGTGTCAGCAAAGGATCCCTTGTAATTTCTTTCTGACCAGTTGTCTGACTCCTCTACCCTCTCTGGGGTGAGAGCTCTCAAAGCTGCTGCTACTGCAGCCACCCCTTCTGCAACCATATAGGTGTGGGTGCTGGTCAGGCTGCTACCCTCGTGTCACAGATTTCTCCTGCTGACCTTTTAAGTTTTCTTAGAGCTGGAAAAATTTCTCACCTTGATCTTTTGTTGGCTCTGCCATTTCAAAATTTGGTTTGAGGCATTATTTTAAAGTTGTTTGGAGGGGAATACCGAGTCAGCTGGGTTGCTTCTAATTTGCCATCATGGCCTGGCTCTCCCAATCCTAATGTTTTTTTATGCATTTGCTTAATTTTGAACATCTGGTTAATAGCCCTGTTTTGGTTCTGTCTTTCAGATAAGTATCTCAACCTTTACCAGTTTTATTTCTTTACTGAGCATATCCACCAAGGGGACATTCAAGGCAGTTTTCGGCTAAAATTCACATTGCTCAAGATTGAGATCTTAAGTATGGTCCACTTCAAATGATTCTCGTGTTTTCATTCTAGCTAGAAACATCACATTGCTCTTAGTCTTTTATGCTGTAAATTAGCAATTCTATACTAAATTTGGAAAATTTTAAAAATATACTTCTTGTTCCATTTTAAGATAACTTCCACTCACGTGTATGCACATGTTTACATATATTTAATCAAATGTTTCCTATATCAATTCTTTTGTTTTGCTTTTGGGGGGTGATTGGGGTTAAGTGACTTGCCCAAGGTCCCATGGCTAGTTTTTGTGTCAAGTGTCTGAGGCTGGATTTGAACTCAGGTCCTCCTGACTCCAGGGTTGGTGCTCTATTCACTGCACCACTTAGCCGTCCCTCCTATATCAATTCTTGATGCCTTCAGGATCAATTAAAGTTTTATAGGGCAAATGGACAAACAGGAAGGAGTGAGGCTGACAAAACCCATTTGACGCAAAGCTTTTCCTTGTAGCCTTCCTACACGCTGTGCTCACTCTTTATCTCAGTATTATTTTCTAAAATGACAAAATTGGGTTTTCTTATCCTAAAAGGAGGTCATTTTCCCAATGGAAGCAAAATAAATGATAGAACTGAGCTCATTAAATATACTAACAAAACCCACAAGCTTTTTATATCAGCATGAAATCCTTACAAAAAGTCTCTTTATACTAATAATCCACTTTCTTAAAAACAATTTTGCTTTAAGCCTGCAATGTCAAGTTACAATGTGCAGAAATGAAACTTTTTTAGAATTCATAGTAGCATGTAATGGACTGATTTTTCTTTTGGTCTTAAGTCAGCCACATTTTTCAGGTTACAAGGAGAGAAAATTAACTTCAGACATGTTTGCCCTTATCTTCTAATGCCTGCTTACCTTTCAGCCTTTACTCTGCTAAAATAATCAGGAAATCTGGTCCTGTGCTTGCCTACTGTGACTGAACTTCATACAACCAAGCAGCATATAGAATATCCTTGTCATATATATATACATATAATATTGGCACAATCCCTTATTTACAGCGTCAGTCTACTGATGATATACCTGTCTTCTAATAAACCATCCACTAATAAAGGAAAGGAAAATTATTTTCCTCATAAATTATAATTAAACCCTTTCCTAAAACAATGAAACGAAAACTTTCAACCATTGATTTTTGGTATGCTAGTTTAACTTTACTTAGGGGTACTATTTTGGAATTGGGTTACTTATTATTGGATCTTTAAAGTTTCTTTACTACTGTTCAGTGAACTACATTCTATTATTTTAATCATAAGGCTTTTTGTTCATAAAAAGATCAAACTACTTTCTAAATTCCAATGTTTTCCATGTCAGCTAAACATCAGAATTTGAAAACATATATTTTAGCCTACTGCAGCAGCAGCAGAGCCACAATGAAGACAGTTAAAGTGAAATCATTTCACTAAGAATTACAAACATATTTAAGTAGTCTGAAACAAACTAATGACTATTTAACAAAACCATTTTTCAGAATTGTTTTACTGATAAGATGCTTTATTATAAAAAGCATTTTCTACCTTGTCTTTTTCCATCAGACTGCTAGAGAAGTAGAGGGAGAAAAAATACAACTATTATAATAGATTTTTGTTTAATGAATAATATAGTGAGGTTTTTTCATGTGGTACATAAACTTTGTTCGCATCATTTGATTGCATTAAGCATTAAAATGTTGGAAAACTTACAAAGAATTAACCCCCAAACAAAGCACAGTAGAATATGGACTAATTCCTATCATGGCAGGAAGAGAAGGATCAGGTGGAGCTGAGATGTTCTTTCTCCGATATTAAACATACTTCATATTGGATGAGGGTTTGAATATCTTATCCATTTGAAAAGAGTCCCTGAAATGTCTCTGAGGGATATATTTAAATCCTGAAGAACAAAGGAAAACTTTTTCAAATGACTTCATGACACAGATTATTATCGCTAGAAAAATCAAGTTTCTCACATGTGAGCAGAAAAAACATGGAAGCCTGGGGTACCATTTTTACTAGCATCAGTGCCAAAAAGTAGACAAAGGGCTCAATGTCAAGAACCCAAAATGGTGCAAGTATTCCATTTCTAGGATGTGAGCTCACAGCAGCTAGAAAATATAAGGAAATGAGCATGCAAGGAAAGGTCTGTCAGGCTGGCCATCTCTGGCTAAATGGAGAAGCATCTGGAGAAGATTCCATGCCTGAGGCAGTGTAGTTCAGGAGGCAGATCCCTGAACCAACATTTTGAGAACTACTTAGCTAATGTATATAAAGCCCTGGGACCACTCAGAGAAATAAAAGGTATTAGAATATTACTGTTCACACACACTGAGTTATCAAAGAATTGTGCTTAGAAAGAAAGGCATCACTCATTTGAGAGAAGGTGCTCTAATTTCTGAGAAAGCGTATTTTGAGGCTGCTTAGATATGTTTCAGAAGGAGTGAAAGAGGTAAGGGAAGCTTTAGAAACACTAAGAGCCCAGAGAATGGGACACGGACATGCGATGGCAGAAAAGGGCATCCGGCACCTCACACATGCTAGTTACATATCAGCAGTTCACGTGGAGAGTGGGCAAAAGTACTTAATGGGGGAGGAATCATGTGAAAAGTAAAGCAAAGAAAGAGACAGCTTGAAAAGAGAAGTTTGGCCTCAATCACTGAAGACAGGCAGGTGTGGCAGCAGTCAGTCCTTCCTGCCACAGGCATTTGGCGTGCTCACAGAATAATTTTTCCACACAGTGTTTTAGGTCTTAGGAAGATGAATCACTTTCTGATGAAGCCATGCGGCTTTGTTTGGGAACTAAATACACAAGATACTACAGGTCTGTAACTAAAAATTACTTTTGAAATCCATTTTCAAACCAGGAAATTGAACCCTTTTTTGGTCCAAGACTGCTCAGTGAAGGGATGAGAGAACAACCTACCTACTTAAAAATTACATCACAGTGTTAAGCTCTTCCTGCTTTCTGGTGAAAATGTGCTCCTTACAGAACATGTCACTAATAAGACTGAATATGGAAAGAGTACAGATACAAATAGGAAAGTAAGTGGAAAAATGGCTGACATTTGTGTTTCCTAATTTTTTTGTTCAATGCTCTCTTATTTTAAGAACTTTCAAAATTAATACTCTAATTATGGTTTCTTAAAATGCCTGGAAGGAAATGTATTCAGATTTGGAAGGTTAAAAATAATTGCATTTTCAATTAAGTTTTGTGGTTCCCTCTTTACAGCCCTTTGAGGCAAGGTTTTTGCACTCTCTGTAATCACCTTAGAGAAAAAATGAGACAAGGTAGCACTTTCAGGCTGGCTGCAACAGGCAAAGCTCACTGTCCCACAGTCTGACCAGCCCAAATGATGGGGAAGAAATTAACTAGTATCAACCATGTGGGAGGACACCTGTGTCCATGTCAGAAACATAGGGCATCCTGTGGCCTTCAGACTATTTTATTGCACATTCCAACAGAACACAAGAGGGATGTTCAAAAGATACACTCAGGAATGGATAAACATACAGTAACTAGCTTGTGCACAGAAATCAAACAAGGATACAAGACACCACTGCAGTCAAACCTGTCTTAGAGTCTGCTTCTGATTTTGGTGACCTTTTAGAAAATGGTCCAAACTGATTATCAGAAATACATTTAAAAAAATATTTTGAGACCACCTCTTCTTGATACACATAATAGAATTCTGTGGTCCTAACAGACAGACTTAACTTTAGTGAGACTAAATAAAAGTGCAAAAACGTAAAAAAAAAGACAAACTTAAAAAATATGGAAGCATAAGCAAAAAAATTTCTGCATAGCTGAAATCTATTTAAAGCAAGTCCTTGGTAGGGGGAGCTGACAGGAGGGTAACGTTTTTGTTTTCTTTTTTAATGTCTTCTGCATGTTTGTTTTAAATGATGAAAACCCAAAGTCCTTTTCTGGTGGGCTTGTGAGACACTTCACAGACAGTTCATCCCTGTGTCTTGAGACAGCCTAGTTGTGGCAGCACCCCCTTCTGCCAGGTAGACTGCAGTGCTGGATTTGCAATGGGCTGCCCTGTCACTACCATTGTTGTTGACCTCACAGTCCAGTGATTCCGTGGAGATGACCCAGGTGGAAGGGCGCCACCGCTTAAGAGAATAGGGGGTTTTCACACGTTTCTTGATCTTTTCACCTGATCCTGGTTTGCCATCTTGTGATGACTCACCTACTGGAAACAGAAAAGCAAAAAAAGTGTTATCTGGAAAAAAATTGCCCATGGTGGTATGGTTAGTTTATATAGGGATAATAAAGTGTGATAAAACAGCCATCGAGGCAGATGGCAGTGGCAGTACTGATAGAGTACACCCTGAAATCCACTGTTAGTCATTTTTGTGGGCAAAGCCTATCTTTAGTCATTTGGGGGTTTGTTTATCCTGATTTTTCCCCACTCACAGCTCACACCCAGGAAATTGAGCTCTCGGCTAATAACCTGTAAAATAACTCGTAATGAGATATGAATACAAAATTGTTCTCCAGAATAGGGATGGGAAAAGAAGAACAAAAAAAATTCTGTAGAAAACTAAAGCCCTTAAGAAATTCTCACCTGCTTTGTTTCTTTTAAGCGCAATTCTTAAACTCTGGAAAACTAGGCAAAAATGGAAGAGTTCTATTTATTCCCCTTAAGAGTCAATTCAAGGTAGACCAAGTTTAAATAGTGCATCGTGTACTTCAGAGAAATGGTGGACCTATCAAAGTGATTCTTTTCCAATGGTTTTCTTCTTAAGAACTGATCAATTGGGCCATACTGTACTGCCTTCCTGTCTGAGGGAGGTGTCACTCAATGTGAGGGCCTTTTCTATTTGGACATTCGGGGACAATTTGTGAAACATGTGGCCAGGGGTTCCTGACATAAGTCTTGAATGTGCCTACTTCTACTTGTGTTGCAGTTCTCCTAAGATGTTCACCAATCTTAAATATATTTTCTGCTTCCTTGTAAATGGTGTTCTCTGTTAGTAATGTCAACCAAGTATTTTCATTTTTACTCTTAACTAAAATGGAAATAAATTCCTTGTATATAAAAAAAGGGAAAGTGTTTTTGCCTTTCTGCATGCTAAAAGGATTAATTCATGCTAAACAATTAATTATCCTTTTGTCTTTTCTAACGATGCAGACAAAGGTGTTCCTTCATCAGATGGTCAATTCTTTCTGGTAGATTTGTTGGCACAAGAAGCTGACATCAAAAAGTCAGCAACAAACTTAGTGGCAAATGTGATTGAATTTTAGCAAGCTCCTATTTTGGGTGATTGGCTCCTAAAGGTCAGAGATCATGTACCAATTTAACTTGAGTCTCACAGTGCCTAAGAACAATGCCAGGAGCCTCTGCCTGTCCATATAAGCTTCTAGATGAAGAGGAGGATGTGACACCTTTGCCTCTGGTGACTGTTCTGAATTTTCCTTATGACTGAAAATTTACTAATTTTTTGGATAAAATGCCCAAAGTAACTCATCACATTCTTATGATAGCTACAATTGGTAGTATTGTGTTGTAAACTAATTAAAATGCTAACTCATAAAAGGATAACTTCACCTTATTTCTTGAAGCACTAGCTTGTCTTTTGGAATTGATGGATATTTACTTAGTTCCTAAAATTCATAAATATAAATATGTGTTGCCTAGTAAAGCTACAGCCAAGTCTGTTGTATCTACAACTATTTTAATAATAACAGCTGGTAATCATATAGCACTTTAGAAACACTAACTTGTTTTCTCTTCACAACAAGCCTAGGAGGCAAGTTGAGGAAGTTGAGGCAGACCGAGGTGAAGTGACTTGTCCAGGATTACAGAGCTAGTCAGTGTCCGAGGACAGGCTTGCACCCTGCTCTTCCTCACTCTCAGTCTAGCACTCTATTCTGTCACAGAGCTGCCTCTATTAAATAAAAAATATTAACTCATGGTGACAGAAAAAAAATTACTTTTTTTGGCTTAAAGTGTAACCTATAAATCTCAGGGCTCCATAGTTTCTCATTTATTTCTGAAAGTGGTGAATCAACTTGTTAAGGCACAATTTGATGATAACTGAGTGGTCACCTGCACAGAGAGGGTGGGTGACAGAGCCTTCACTTACATTGTATACTACTGCTGTCCAGAGCACTGGTGGCCGACAGGTCCAAGGAATTAGGCCTCTGTGCCCTTCTGGGCTTTGGTTGCCCAGGATTGGAGCCTGTGCTCTCAAGGCCAACATTCAGAACCTCTTGCCCTGGACATGGATTGCTGTTGTTGTTATTGGAGTTTGTCCGGCTGCCTTCCAGGGGACGCTCTCTCCTGTCCACTAGCCGGTCCAGAATGCCTTCGTCATGGCCAGCCTGCTGCTCCCGTCTCAGGAGAGGTTCATGCTCATCGGGGCTGGAGTTGATGGTCAGTCGGCTGTCCTCGCCGCTGAACTGATTCTGCAGCATTTCCTGGGCTCTGTGTGCGGCCGAGGTGGGTGCCTGACCAGATGGCACCACGCCATTAGCATATGGGGCTGTGGCAACGTGTGAGTTCACATTGTGGCTTCTGCCTGCCACTCCATTCATGGTGACTGTCACTACATGAGGCTCTGCAGCATTAATTGTATTCATCTTAGCAACTCCAGTTTCAACTTGCTTCAAGTTTGATTTGTGCTTGCTGCCAAATTTCAGTCGGGGCTCTTTTGTTGAGTTTTTGGTGTTCAAGGGTAGACTAGTAGGTCTCTTGGGAAGGTTCTGTTGCTTGGGAAGAGGATAGATCTGAGCAGGGGGGACGTCAGGAATTAAACATGCCTGACCATTACCAGTCTGTGTGAAGTCCGGCTGTCCTGTTACTTCTACTGCAAGTTTTATCAGTGGATAAAGCAGGCTGGAGCTGGTGCTACTCAGGGGGTCTGGTCCACTGAACTGTTTAAGGGAGTGCTCCATTAGATTCTCATCAGAGCTCTCCTTTAGATTTTTATCAACTTCTTTTGGGTCTAACTTATTGGTCTCCAAGTCTTCTTCGGTTAGCTGTAGGCAGACAGGGGTTGGACCAACTGGCTGAGTCACATTTGTGGCATGGAGATTTGTTTCATCTGAGTAGGGCATCTCTGAGATGGTGGTCATGCCGGTGCTAGGAGTAAGGCCAGTGGTGTTTGTAGTGGTGGTGTTTGTGGACAAACTGGTGATGCTAGTTTCAGGGCTGGGAATCCGAGCCTGTGCTTGCTGTCGTTCATAGTTAATTGAATTTCGGTTCTTTTCACCTACAGTTAAAGGTGTGTTGCTGGACACTGAATGTTCCAAAGAAATGTTCTTTACAATGGTGTCAGGGTGGTGAATGGAGTCTTCTATGTATGAAGAAGAAGAATAATCTGGATAAGGGCCAATCTTTGGCACACGCCTGTTGTGTGACAGGTTGCTTAAAAAAAAGAAAAAAAGTGTCACATTGAGAGAACATTTATGACAAACTATCTCTACATTTATTTTGTTTGTTTGTTTGTTTTTTGGAGGGCATTTGGAGTTAAGTAACTTGCCCAAGGTCACATGGCTAGGTTTTTTTTTTGTGTGTGTGTGTTAAGTGTCTGAGGGCAGATCTGAACTGAGGTCCTCCTGACTCCAGGGCCGGCACTCTATTCAATGTGCCACCTAGACGCCCCAAACTACCTCTACATTTAACATCTCTGATTTTAAAATCTGAGCTACTTTAATTCTGGTTCATAACTAATTTTATTCTGGGTATTTTTTTTTTTTTTTTGTAATCGGGGTTAAGTAACTTGCTCAAGGTTACACGGCCAGTTATTTCTGGGTGTGGTGTTGAGTGTCTGAGCCCGGGATTCGATCTCCAGGTCGTCCCAACACTGGAGCCGGTGCTCTTACTCGCTGAGCCACCTGGCCACCCCTATTCTGGGTATTTCTAACATAGAAAATTCACATTAATTAATTTGAATATTAAAATGCCCCATTTCTTTAAATAAAAGTAGTAATAATCAGCTATTGATGTTGCCTTTATAAAAACAAAGGACTACTGAAAAAGGTCTGTGGAAACAGACCAACCTAAGGAAACTTTTCAGACATATCCAATCTTTTTTTTTTTTTTAATTTCCTAAACATATGCAAGCATCAATTTAAACCTCTCTTTGCATAAACAGTAGCACAACAATCATAAAACCTTACCAATTAAAAACAATACTGTTTAACAAAAGGTCACAATTAGATTATAAAATCCTTGTAGATAAAAGTCGTCACTACTTTTGAACCTCTATAACACCTACTAGACTGCTATGCACATACTAGCTCCTCAAGAAATATTAGTATAAGGGCCGAAGTCCTTGGAGACAAAGCACCTTTACTAACAGGTAGAAGCTGAGCATCAGCATGTGTGATCTCTATTTTCACACTCAATAAAGATATCAGAAAGCCATAAAAGCTTTAGAGGGCGGGGGGAGTTGGACTCCGGTATCAGCTAGCCTAAGGAACTGGGGTCTCCTATGGGGCTATTTTTGGGTTCCTGTGAGGCCCCTGAATCTTTGTAAGGAAAGTCCAAAGAAGTGGCAAGGTTCTGTCTGGATTGTTAATGACCCAAAACTGACTGAGATGATTGTTGTGTCTTTAGAAATAGGACTATACCTAAGGAGGCATGAGGCATGAGCCAAATCATACTGCATGAACCACCTGAGCCCACAGCACACCTTTGCACTAATATATAGGTAACAGTTAAAAAGAACATCAAGGGCAACACTGATCACAGAATCAATAATGTAATCAACAGTGACAGTAAATGGTAGCTAGGGGTCTCAGAGGCCACGGAGGGAAGAGGCAATGAGCACTGAGAGAATGACAGACTGATAGAAAGGAGATAACACAGAACCAAAGTATGGGGAGGGGAAGAAGAGAGAAAAGGGATGGCATCAGAAAGCTATAGGATCTGTGAATCAACCAGGGAAAGAGATGACAGCAGAATGAATCACCCTGAGGAGATTCACCTCTTCTGAACCAGTCTTGGGACCTGAGGCTTTTTGCAACCTGTTACTTATCAGTCATGGTAGCCCAGTGGCCACCAAGAACATGTTAACAGGAAGAAAAACAGCAGAGAGAAGGCAATCCAGGGGAGAGCCATTTGTAGCACCCTATTTCACAACAGTTTGCTCTCAGAACTTTAATATGCTGGGGAATGGAAAAGAAAATTGTCCAAGTATCAAACATATTCCTTTCCTAAGAATCCCAGCAGGGAATACAGAGTCAGGCCCTTTGTAATCTCTATTAGCTCTTTTCTGGATATCTTTAAGGACATTTGATGTGAACTACCTGACAGTGATTCTTACTGGAGTATAACTGTGCATATCACAAACTAAGAGAATCAAGGATAGATCTGCATGGACTGAAGCAAATGGTCTGATGGATAGAGTGCTGAACTCGGAGTCAAGAAGATCCAAGTTCGGATCCTGCCTCAGACACTCACTTGTTGTTCAAGACTGAGTCAGTCATCTCACTTCTTTCAGTTCATAAAATGAGAATGATAATAATAGCACTAAACGCAGAGGGTTGTTATTAGGACAAACAAAAAAATCTATGTAAATACTTTGCCAGCCTAGAGTACTACATACTTACAAATAGGATCTTGTTTTATCTTTACAACAACTCTGGGAGGTGGAGGCTATTATCATCCCCATTTTACAAGTGAGGAAACTAAGACTGATGGAGGTTGAGTGACTTCCCTGGGGTCACAAACCCAGTGAGTGTTAGAGGCAGGATCTAGCAGGATCTGAATGCACACCTTCTTGAGTCTAAGTCCACAGTTCTTAACCTACTGCACTATAAAAACCTTATATGAAAAGATCATTTCATTCCTTAAAAGGAAGTCAAACTCTGAGTAAACAGAAAACCAGTGAAGGTTCCAGAGAACAGATAATGAAATGTATACCTCCTCTAAAGAAAGTTATATAACTTAGAAAGACATCTTTTCTTTCTCTCCTTTAGATATAAAGGTAGGTATTCTTCTGCACTCATTAATAAAAACAAAAACCTTCACTGGGAAAATGGCAATACTGGTCTGACATTTAAGAACGTATCTCCTATTCCACTGCTTTTTTCTATTGAAGTACTTAATAACTTATATGCCCACACTTTATACTGTTCTTACCGTTCATTCTGCATAGCAGTAGACATTGGATTGACTGTGGGACTGACTGATTTGTTCCTTTCCCAAATCATCATGAGTTCAGCCATCCTCTCCTCAGCACACTGAGCGGTCAGCCGAGCCTCTGCATCCTGGTCCCAACAGTCTTCGATTGTCTCCTTTAGTGACCTTACAGCCTATGACAAAAACTTTATGTGAAACAACTTGAATCTTAAAATTTAATTTAAAAATATAATTTTAAAAGTCAATGAATTAAATTAAATTCAAAAAGAGTAATTAAGCAACTACTATATGTAGGGTATTCTTAATGTGTTCTAGGCCCCATATGTCAAATAAATATTAACAAGTCAATTGAAAGTTAGCAAACTCATGAGATCTTTCCTGATACATCCATCTCATTTTGTTTATTCCAAACAGATTATTAGGATTCTTACTTGCACTTGGATTTGTTCACAGATTCAACATCAAAAGCATAAGACAGAAGTTGAACTGAAAGATATCAGGTTGTTTTGACTGCAATTTCAATGTGAAACAACAGTGTGATTAAGAAATTTTAAAAGGTAAAATAATTGTAGGTTAGCTATTTACCTGTCTGTTTCAGGAAGGCACAAAAGTCCTATGTAAATTAGGGAGTGACTTTATGTATAAAATTATGCATGTACACACATATATTACCACACAATATATAGATGCAGCTGACTTCTGATTAGCTTCTTGTCATGAACATTCCCCAAAGTGACTAATCTACAAATTTAAAATTTCAGGCTGGTTTCTTCTTGCTATGGAATTTGAAGAAATGAAGGTTATGATTTGGCTATGGATAGGTGGGAAGGATTGTGGAATGATTAGAAAGAATTACTTCAGAAGAAAAAAAAAATATAGGTAGAATACTGTGAGAAAGTGAATTTGGTTGGAATGGGGAAATAAAATCAGTGATGAACCAAGAGAAAACAAGAAAAAGATAAAGTCAGCAGATATTAGGTAGATTCAACAACACAGTTTAACAGTAGGGTGGATGGGAAGACAAAGGAAAGAAAGGAGGCAAAGATGATTTTGAGTTCTTGAGAACTGAAAGCTAAATAATACACCTCCCCAACAATTCCTATTTAGCTCTTTAGCTTATGTCCCTTTAGATGATGAGAGTTTGCAAAGTACTTTCTTCACAACACAGCAAGATAGGCTGAATTTTTATTATTATCCCCATCTTGAGATGTGGGAAGTATGAGGTTCAGACAAGTTATGTGATCTGCCAAGGCCACACATCTGGTAAGGGTCAGAATCAGAACTAACTCTAGGGCTTATCTGATTCTAGGTCTATTGCTTTTCCTATTGCGCCATGATGCCTTTTTAAAAGGATCATGGTGATGTCACCAACAATAATGGAGGAAGAGAGGAAATCATTATTAGAAAGAAGGATAAGATACAGAATCCTGCTTTCCCGTGTTATTTGAGATGGCAGGTTAACAACCCATGGTGTATCCTTAAGGAAGCAAAAGAAATACATTAAGAGAGAAAGATTGGTTGAGGTAAAAGAGAGAAATCTCAGAGCTATTTATAGACGAATAATATTCTCTTTGTGTTTAACTGATAAAATTGAGCACAGTGCTATGTGGGGGCTAGTGCTGAATTCTTGAGTGACCCCACAGGTCTTTCAATACAGAGGAACCAGTAGAGCTGATGGTAGTAAAAGTGACTGGATAGAAAGGAAGAAAACTATGAAATGATAATGTGAGTGAAACCAAGCCAGAATATGGCTAAAAACCTAGGAGTCTGAAACCAGAGCAGAGGCTTTTTCGTTTGGCCAAGGAAATCATGGAAAACTTTAGGTTAAATGTTAATAACTGAAACTAAATGATGAGGGGATTTAAAAAGAAGTAGAAGGAAAGGAAAGAGCTGTTGTGGGAATTTATTTTAGAAGACTGGATTTAAGATGGGGAACAGGAAAAGGATTTCAAGGATTTCTGAAAACAGGAGTGGTATTTTTGAATAGTTGAGAGAAAATGCTTTTGTCTCCAGTAATGGCAATAATAAAGAGGGAAAGAATATGTGGACCAAGAACACAAATGTTTTTACCACTTGAATATAGGTTTGGCGTTTTGGAGTAACTGAGACATTAGGGTGAAAGGGAAGAAAAGGAGTAACAGAATGGTGAGGAAGAAAGAGAAATTTATGGTGGGTGGTAGGAGGAGCCAGTGAAAGATCATAAGATAAATATTTCTTAAGAATTTCTTTATGTGACAGCTTTGTGGATGATGGCACTGAAATGAAATGCTCATTTATCAAAATCATTAGTCAAATTTTACTGACTTTAAACTGTAAAGAAAACAAAACTATGGAAGGATATAGTTTCGGAAAATGGTTATAGCAAGAAAAAAATTAAAAACATGCAAAATTGCCTATTAGATACTGACAATGACTTTCAGACAGATTTTTGAATCTAATGGTTTTCATTTTCACTAGTCTGTCCCAAGCTTAGTACTGTTATTATAATAACAATTTAACCAAATAGCAGGAAGTGTCTGTGAAGAAGTTTCACCACTGTGTGTTACATTTTGAATGTATAGTATTTCTTTCCATTCTTTTTTCTCTTGTGGTTGCCCAACATTTTTATTAGTTTATGGACTGATGGATCTATGCTCATCTGCATGGTTGATTGATATATTTACTTTTGGTATAAAGCAAATGAAGAAATCTCAACAACCACATTTGGAAAGGCTTATTAATATGTATGGTTACAGCTGTCATTCAATCTGGTTTAAAATTCTTCATGAGGCTATGGTGAATGTAGTATACATTACTCCTACGAAACCTTCCCTGTCATAATTTCTTGTTTGAGAAAAAAAAGAAACAAAAATTCTCAAGCACAACTTTTACACCACAGAATTTAGATAGTCATAATTACATGGAAGAAATAATCAAAGCAGTTCTGAAATCTACTGTTAAAATACATATACTTCACATTTTATTTAAAAGAATATGACGGCATTTTCTTCTTAGCTCTTCTTTAAAGACTCAATTTTTCCTCTTACATACCAGGCTGTTTTCCTTCCAGGCTTCTGGGAATCTGGGCCTCTGCTTTTCCCTAGACACCAGGACTTGCATGTCTTCAAAAGTGGGACGGTTCCCTACTTCTGTCTGGAAGGCCATCTGGTACTCTGGCACAGACTCACCTGCTGAAAATCAAGGTTTCAGGAAAGTGGACCAATACAAAATGTTCAATTGTAACAACAAAACAATGTCACTGACTCTTCAAGAACCCAAACCCAAAATAGCAAGTAGGAGACAAGTACGAATAATTTGGCTACTAGGACTCTTTTATGCTCTCTAGTTCACTTTCTGAAGCTTTTCATTATAGCTAGGCATTTAAAGACCAGCACTGATGGGGGGAGAGGGAGAGAACTGGACTATGAGCAAATATTTGTACTCCTTGTGACCTCTGTCCTATACACCAACAGAGAAAAGATAGTGTGAAAAAGAGAGAAGGGTGAATTTCGAGGTGTGAATGTTTTGATAAATCTACTGATTCTGGAGCACTAATTGTGGAACAGTTCAGAAAGGTTTGTGGAGGAGAAGCCTATGGCATCCATAAAAGGCAGAGGATATCCCGGATCATCCTGAACTGTCCCCAGCTATGGCAGGCAGGCAGAGTCATGGAATTGGGTGACTCCTTGACAACAATGCTTGTACAGAAGAATTCATATTATTGGGGAAGGGAATAAGCATTTCTACAGTGTTTACTATGACAAACATTGAGCTAAGTGTCTTTTTAAAAAAAACAAATCTCACATTTGATTGTCACAACAGGGTAGGCGCTATTATCATCTCCATTTTATAGCTGAGGAAAACAAGAGGTTAAGTGACTTGCCCAGGGTCACTGAGGACTTCCTGTCTGCAGGCCCAGTGCTCTATCCATTGTGCCACCCAGCTCTCTTGGGCAAGGACATCATGGTCCCTTCCAAGTCTACGTGATTCCATTATTTCAGGAACTGTTTGAAGGACCAATATGTGGTCCATAAAGTCTTTGTACTCTCTGCAGTAGCTGCCAGTTAATATTAAATGTTACAGTTATTTTTTTTGGTGGCCATTTGACTGAGGAGATAAATATATTTGTCTTTTCATTCCTCTCATATTTGAAGCATAATATTCTATCCCAATGTATTCCTGTTTACCACCAGAAAACACTCACATAAAACACTGCCAGAATCACCAGACATAATGACGGTGCTACTTTTAATGAGATGATTTTTAAACAAGATCATATTTTTTATTCATTACTATGTGAATTATTAATACATATGGGAAATGAAAGTACCAACAGTCATATCAGACATGTTCATGCCACATATTGCAAAATACTTGGAGAACCTTTGTAGATTGATCACTTTTTGAAAACTAATGGTTTGAACAAATTACAGGATAAATCCTCAGCGGAAATGGGTTCTCTTACCAAGAACACTGGGTAGCCAATTAGGAGCCTAGATTCTAGCATTGATTCAGGGTATAGCCAATATATCCTTCAGTTTCTCTGTTTATAAAGCAAGGGCAATACCTCCTTACCTACACAGGAATGCCTATAGGTTAACAGGGTGAAAAATGCTATTAGTATTTGATCCTGTGTAAGGCAGTAAGTGCAGTTTAAAGTATCTACTTTTTTTTTTTTAATGAGCAATCGGGGTTAAGTAACTTGCTCAAGGTTACACGGCCAGTTATTTCTAAAGTATCTACTTCAAAAGAAAAGGTTATGAATAGCTTTATCATATTGATGTTGTGCTAGGTTAGAGAATAGTATAGCTCTTTGGAAAATATATGTAGATATAAACAATTATATGTAAACCTCACACCAATGCAAATTTTATACAATTTTTAATACAACTTTTATACAAAGCAGTTAAACAGATGTTTACTTTGGTGCAATATCCTATCAATGCTGAATTTACTAAAGGATTTCATAATGCCAGTTTAGTTCTTTTTCTGCTATGGAACCCTCATAAATTCTTTCCGGCATTATTATTAATTTTAATTTAAAAAATCTACCTAATACTACATATTAAAATAAATCCTTGTTATTTATTCTCTTTTCAAAGGTTTCTTCTGATAAACTGATTCAGGATTAGAAGAATGAATTCGGTAAAAGGTTTCAAAATTCATGCATGTCTTTTTTCTGTCTATAAGTTCAATATGATTAGAAAACTTGACAAATGAAAGGGATGAATATTAGATGTAAAATATTAAAATTCCAAAAGGGAAGTAAAAGGATTGTTAATTTTTTTTTTATTAACTTGGTTATACCTTTGTGTCTCTGTAGCATTTGGCAGCAGAAATCTTCCTTCTTTTCTGGGCACTATTTCTTCTCCTGGTTTCCATGACAATATTCTCCTCTGGTTTTTCTCCTCCCATCTACATCTAATCATTCTTTTTCTATCACTTTCCATTTCCTGCCCGCCCTGCCCCTCCCACCCCCCCAACTGTGGGCTGTGTCCTGGGCTCTGTTCTTGTCTCTATTTATGCTTTCTCCCTGGATGACATCATCTATGGATTCTTATGGGCTCCATTAACATTTCTATGCAGCTAACTCTCAATCTAATTTCTTACTTGAACTCCAGGCAACAATAACTTTATTAATTTCTTTACACGCTCAATCATCCAATATGTATTTATTAAACAACTCTGCGGATAAAAAGCATGAGGGGAGGGAGGTAAGACATTTCCCTGTGGGGAATATTACATTACCCAAAAGGGTGTATAATTAACCAATCAGAGGACAGGTCTCATTCCACCTCACTGTGATAGCCAATAAGTGGGGCTTATCTCCAACACATCCAAACCAATATTCCTCCACTCAGGCCCTTCCCTTTGTTGTACAGGTTATCGGTCACTCAGAGTAGTTATGGTCTAAACTGAGCAACTGCACACAGATCACTGGGAAAATTATATTCCTATTCCTCTTATGTCAGATTACTTTCTGGTTATATACCTATAGGCAGTGACTAACAGTAAAAACTGTATCTGCCCTCCTTTTCATTTGGGATGGGACAAAGTTGGTCATCCAATATGTATATGTATAGATGGGTTGTGACTACATAACTGATCTCATTATATTATCATTTCTCCCCAATCTACCCGTCTTCCAAACTTCTCTATTACCATATCAAGAGTATCACTATCCTGCCAGTTATCTAAGTTTCACAACCTGGGAGTTATATTTGACTCCTTACTTTTGCTAACCCCATATTTATAACATGAGCTGTTATCAAATCATATTGGTTCTCTTTCTATGATCTCTGCATATCTGTGACCCTAGTTCAGCTCTAATCACCTCTTGCTTAACCTCTTCAAACAGTCTTCTCATTGGCTCTCAACCTCAAGTCTTTCTCCATTCAAATCCATCCACATATCTGCCAAAGTGATTTGTCAATGTCCTTAAACCTTGGTGGCTAGAACTGAACACAATATCACATGTTGAGGTCTGATGAGGGCAGAATACAGCTAGGATATTACTTCTCTATTCCTGGAAGCTATGTCCCTCTCATACAAGCCAAGAGCTCATCAGCTCTTTGGGACACTGATTTACCTGAGCTAGGAAGCCACTAACGTTGCAGATCTTCTTCAGTACTACTGCTATCTAACCCAACTTCCCCATTCTTCATTTATCTAGGACTTGTACTGTATATTTATTCCTACTGGATTTCATCTTAATAGATTCCATTTAATGTTTTAGTTCAGTAGTTCTGAAATTATGGCCTACAGACCTCTAGGAGTCTACAATGTCAAAACTATTTTTACAATAACAAGGTGCTTTAATTTCTAATAAGGTAAATATTGACAGAATCATTCACCAAACAAAAGCTCTTTGGGGAGAGGAGCCCTCAATAAATTTGAGGAGTATAATGGCATCCTAAGACCAAAAAGTTTCAAAACTGAAGCTCTAGTTGGTCAAGATCTTTTGGCTATCTCTCTCAGCAATGTGTACTGTTCTTAGAGTGCACACATATAATATATAAAATAAATACATTCTCAAAACGGTTTTTACTCATGGTGAAACATGAACGTTAAAAAAAGTTCGAAAATCTCTGCCCTAGATTGTTGTAACCATCTCCGAACTGGTTTCTCAGTTCCACTCCTTACCTTCTCCACTCTATGTTCCCCAATGCTGCCAAAATAAGTGTCCCAAGAAAATGCCTTACCACATTACTTTCCTGGTCTAAGATCTCCACTCACCCTACTGCCTCTTCTATCAAATGCAAACTTCCTAGCCTGTAATTTAAGACCTCATACAATCTGGCTCCCACTTGCCTTTTCAGCTGTGTTTTACATTACTTCCTTCCATTATTTTACTTTTCTCGGCCAAACTGGCCTACTTGTCACTTCTAACCTCAGTCTTCCATGTTCTGTCTCCACTCCAGTTCATAAGCTGCCCTCCAGGCCTGGATGGCACCTACCCCCTCACCTGTGTCTCTTGGGATCTCTAAGCTTTCTTTAAGGCTCAGGTGCTTCCTTTTAGGCAAAACTCTTTTCATGATGCTTATAAACAAGATGGTTTATACTCTCTGATACCTTTATGAGATGTGAATCCCTTTGACAATTAAGAAAGACAGTGATGTGACTGGCTGAAAGTAATAGTCTTGACCATGAAGCCTATATAATAATAATGATAATAATAGATATCATTTATATAGTACTTTTAAGTTTTGCAAACTGCTTTACAAATCTTATCTATTTGATCCTCGCAACAACAACAAAACAAACAAAACCAAAAAACTGGGAGCTAGGTACTAATATTATCCCAATTCTACAGATAAGGAAACTGAGGCAGACAGCCTGAATTGTCCAGGGTTCCACAGCTAGTAATTATCTGAGGCTAGATATGAATTCAGATCTGCCTGACTACAGGCCAAATACTCTATCCATTATATCCCCTAGCTGCTCCCCACTCTCCCCCTCCATATTTATGTCAATAAAATAACAGTCATCAATGAGTCTACTTGAAAGGTGTCCAGCCCAGTGGGGGAATATTTCAGCTCTAGATTTGAACATCCCAAGTCAAGGCTTGACTTCCTTTCTCCACTCCCAAAACCGATCAGCAGTATCATTTATCTATCCTCCCCCACCTCTCCCAGAGAAAGAATTATGCCTATTATCTCTGGTTTTCCTCAAAGCTCAGCTTATTCCATTTCCTACATGAGGCTTTCCCTGACCCTATTTCGCTGCAAGCTTTTCTCCTCCCTCCCTGAAAAATCATAATATATTTATGGAGGTGAGGCAAGTTCAGTATATATAGATAACCCAGTGACTAGTTTAGTTTGGCTGTAGAGTACTGGGATGGAGAGAAAAAGAGGTATGAATGAATGATGTGAATTTTTCAAACAGACTACGTTTTTCTTCATATATACTCATTCCCTTTGGGAGTTTATTCAATTACATGCCACCTATAGGCAGATGACTCAAATATGCATCTATTTCCCAGGCCCAAGTCTTTTATTCTCTTTCTAGTCAGATATCTCTAGAGTCTAAAGGAAATTGCAGGCACTCTCCAAAATATAAACACCTGACCTATACACAGGATTCCTTTTAGATCCCTGCTAATAATATCATCCTGAGGGCATGGCTTTAAAATAAAGACAACCACTTTGAGTTTTAAATAATTTGAGAAGATTAGCTTGGGTAAACTAACCCTATAGGCAGACTCCCAGGCAGAATGTGTGTAGATGGCATCTTTTATCTTTTCTGGTACAACTTGAAAAAAGTTATTTTTATAACATTGCTCCTATGGAACTTACTGTAACTTCTTTTGCCAAAACACCGTACATCTGAAAAGCAATTAATGACATTCTATAGAGTGTGCCTATAAATGGCAAATATTGATTTGATAATTGAAGCCAAGGTTGACTCAAGTACAATAATTCTGGAATGACATGCACAAAATTTGGAGACTATTACTACATTTATACTGAGCACCCATCCGGGGCTGCCATGTACTTGGCAAGTTCGCTGAATTACAGCGACCACTCTCAGTCCCTGAGGAAAATAAAGAGGAGCTATATCTTCCTCTTCTCAGGGGAAGGTGGGAAGACAATTGAAAGGTTGCCTATCACAGGCACAGATGCGTTGTCAACTGGGTTTTAATCAAAATTTCCTTTTTAACAAGGAGGTTTCAATTGGGAAGGGGAATATATTAGAAAATTATTCTCATAATACAAAATTTAAGATTAAAAAAGAATTGCTTATAATTCAATCAACGTAAGTTTTATTTCATTGCTTAGACTTAAAAAAAACAAAACAAAAACCTGTCAAATGTCTCAAAATTCTAAAAGCCTTGCCTAGGATTGGTTTAGTCATATCTTCTGTTTCCTAAATGATGTCTTAGTAAATTTCTAAGAGGCAGAATGAGACCCTAGAATAGTGGCAATCAAAATTAGGTGTTTAATTTCTCATGAGGCTTTTTGAGACACAGTTCAAATGTCACTCCCTCCAGAAAAACTTTTCTCCTCCAATATGAAAATGACCTTTTCACTTTGGTCTGAGAGCACTTTGTGCCTTTTATACATACACTGAGTTTTTGTATTCTGGGCACTTTTGTACATGTCTCATTTCTCCTGCTAGATTTGAATTCCCTTTAGCCTTTAATACAGTGTTGTGCACAAAGTAGGCAGTCAATACATATTTGCTGAATGACTGAATGATGATAACAATAAATTTGCCAGAAATGAAACAACTCCAACCTCTTTTGGCCACCTCAAGCAAAGTACTTATCAGACCAGCACTGGCAGATAATTCCAAGAATGAGCATTCTCAATGGAAAACACATTGTTTTTAATTTCCTGTTTGGTAAATTCAGAAAATGTTAGTATAAATATACCAATAGTTTATCTCAAATACTGGAAAGGTTCATAAGGGAAGTGATTAACTCTGTGGTGACCAGTGCCCAAGTCAGATAGGATACAACAGTCATACTTTTCATTCAGAAGCCAACTAAGTGGTAGACAGTAGATTCTGTAATCTTTCCTGTGATGTCTGTTAATACTATTTCTAAACACTAGGTGGCAATGGACTAAAGAATAAAACAAAATTCTCATGACTCTGGAAAACAGATTTAATCAATAAGATATTATGTAGTAACATGAAGCTGATTCATTTCCATACTTGCAATAGCATTCCTCCCCTTACCTGGAAAGAGGTCAGTACATCTCATAAATATTTCCCAGTAGATTAGGCCAAGTGCATACATGTCTACTTGTTTTAGAGCGGACTCACAGTCCCTCAGGTTCACTGCTCCTTCAAGCACTTCTGGTGCCATATATCGAATTGTACCAACCTAATGAAACAAAAGGGATATTTTCTGAAATTATTACATATTCTAGTGAATAAAAGCACTAACTGGAAGATCCATAGATGTATTATTTGTTGCATGAATTCAAAATAGTCACTTAACTTCTGTGCTTCCATTTTCCAGCTATAAAATGTCGATCTGTTATGTATAGATTACTTTAGAAATATATAAAATAAGTATCTTAGAAAATATATGTGCTTCTACAAAGAAAGGTGATCAATAAAAGTTCAAGTCCTTAGCATTAATTTCAGCACTTCTTTAATATTTCTGTTATTGTCCTTCACTTAATACTTACTGATTTCCACTTGATAAGCACAGTTAACTTTTCCATCACATTTGCCTAGTGATTAATTTTTATTGCATATTTAAATTAACCAAGAATATTATTCCAATGAAGTCCATCATTTTTATACAGCTTTTGGGATGGAAATGCTCTAATGGCTCTTCCTTTTTAGTTCTGGGAATCATGAAGAGCATATGTCTAAATGACCTGAGGTCCCGTTCAATTCTAAAATATACGAATCTATGTTTTAAATACATATTCCCAAGGTCAGGGATGATCACATTAGATTCAGGAATATTTTTTAAAATTTATCTTCCAATTCCTATCAAAAGGAGGCAAGAAGGAATATTTGTGACAAGTGATAGAAGGTGTTAGCAGTGGTAAGGTTCCCTTCTCTGTACCAGTGACAATCACCTTGGGGCACATCTCTTTGGAAAGGATCATCACCATCAATTAGAAAACACTAATAATGATATATCCTGTGCAACATACTGACATTTGCTACCTTTCAGAATGAAAACAAGCAAAAAGAACATGAACTCAAACTTGTTTCAAACCTGCTCAAAAATACCCTTCTGTTTGCTTGTCAAAATGCACTGGCATAACAATGATTTCCAAAAGGAATTTAGTTGGCTAAGTCAATAGCTGCCAAAAGCTGTAATGGGTTTAAAGTACTAATAACTAGTAAGATTAAAAAAAATCTTCACTAATAACAACAATGATTTAATAAATACACAAGAGGTGATGGTACAGAAGGTACACTCAAGAGGTTAGGTTTTTCTGATGTCTCATTTTCGTATATCTCAGTAAAGCTCACCTCACTTATTGCTGCATTGTCCTCTTCTCCAGGGCGAACAAGCCTATTTCCAGTTAGCCTCATGGACAATCCAAAGTCACTAATGACACAGGTTCCATCGTTCTTTACAAGAACATTTCGGCTATTTAAGTCTCGATGGGAAATTGCAGGTTTATAATGATCTGTTTGGATAATTTCAAATGCTTATTGATATTTGAATAGTTCCATAGGAGATAAAAACAGCACTTTGCTAAGTAGATGATACATAAAGAGAGCAGCCTATCACTTCCTATCCTACCAATTTTTATTAAAAAAAATAACACAAGCAATCATTTTCTCAACTCATTAATCATTGATTTCTAACAGTCACACCTGATTGTTTAGAAAGGGTTAATTAAGTATAAACTCATTTGGTGAAACTAATGGCTAATATGTTGCTTATTAATTCCAAAACAAACTAGTTTTATCTCCTGGGTGTGGCAATGGGGAGTTAAAAGAGGTAAATGAAGGTGAATTATTTTTTTTACAAATGAAAATGCATGCTTGAAAGGATAACAATTTAAAACACTGCAACGATCCCTATAATGTAAAAAAAGATTAAGAATTCCTGCTTTACACCAATGAAATCATGAGTCCTATCCAAAGGACTTTAAAGTGAAAAGTAAAGGGGAAGGAGTAAAAAACTGTCTATGTATACACACCAAGCTAGATATCCCACAGTGGGGCTGTATCATAGGAAGAATAGTAGTAGCTATAAAATTGTTTTTTGCCTCTTTTTTTGGGAGGGCAATTGGGGTTAAGTGACTTGCCCAAGGTCACATGGCTAGTTTTTGTGTTAAGTGTCTGAGGCTGGACTTCAACCCAGGTCCTCCTGACTCCAGGGCTGGTGCTCTATTCACTGTACCATCTAGCCATGGTGAAATAGGGTGTAGCTTAAATATAGAAGAGAAATAGAAAGGAGGCAGAAATAAACCCCATGGTCTCAGAGATCACTACACAACGAATAAACAAGCATTTACAAAGTGTTTACTATGTGGCAGGCACTGTGGTAGGTGCTGGGGACCAAAAATAAAAACAAACAGATTTGCTCCCCAAAACTTTACATTCTATCAGAGGAGAACAGGAAGACACATACATGTATATAGAATATTTACAAAATAAATTCCTAGTTCTAGGAATCATGAGCTATACAAATGACTTTTGAGGTGCCTTACAAAATAAATAGAAGTTGGGGAGGGGTTCCCTAACAGCTGGGGAATTCTGGAAAGGCCTCATTTTAAAAGTTAGGCTTGAATTGATCTTGGAAAGAAAACAGGTATTCTAAGAGGCAGGTGGGATAGCCTCTGCAAAGGCAGGGAGACGTACAAATTATGGGTAACAAGCCACATGATCTAGGGGCTCTAACTTGAGGAGAAATATTTAACTTTATAGAGATCACTAAATTGGTGAGAAGAGACACAATGGGAACATTGATCTGGAATGGTATAGCATTCAAAATTCCCCCTAAACTCTTTCCCCTATCTTAACCTTCCTATCAGTGTAAAAGGCACCACCAACATCACATTCCCCCAGGCTCACAAACTAGGTGCCATCCTTGACTCTTCAATTTCTCCCTTTAAATGTAATGTCTTTAAGTAGTGACTACTAAAAGTAACGACTTATAATAACAGAATCCATGGGTTCTCTTCATAGGAAATTTTGGCTAAAGACTTTGGAGGCAGCAAAAAGCTATGTGAAATGAGGTTGGGTTTACAGAGTACATAGCTTAACGTGCTTTTAACTTTTGAAAATCTAGCTATCACATGAGATTTCTCACTATCTCTCACCCCCACAGCCAGTCTGTTGACAAGATCTATTGATTTCACCTTCGCAACATCTCTCAAATATGTTCCCTTCTCTCCTCTGACACTGCCACCATTCTAGCATAAGCTCTCATCCCTTCATGTCTGAACTATTGCAATACTTATTGGTAGGTCTGTCTGCCTGCCTCAAGTCTCTCCCCACTCCAATCCATCCTCCACACAGCTGTTAAAGTGATTTTCCTAAAGCACAGGACAGACTAGGCCCTCACTGATTGCAGTCTCGCTCCACACTCCCCCCCTCCTCACCCCTTTACTCCTGCTCCTGGCTCCAACTTAATAAACTCAGGGGCTTCCTATTTCCCACAAGATCAAATACAAAATGTATGGGGCAGTGTAATGGGAATGTAAATTTGAAGATCTTCCCTGCCCCTAGGCTAAAGTGCACCTGGAGCCTGGGGTGGGAGGCTTGTTTTTCAGTAGATACTTCTAGATTGGCCAGTGAGTCAATAAGGTGGTTACATTCTCTGAGCCAGGAGAAGGCTATATAAGCCCTGATGTGTAGCTTTGTTTTGGGGCTCACTTTGAGAAGTGTTCTGTGATTTGATATGGATTCTGGGAAGCTGCTGTCCAGAGCCCTCTGGCTTTGAAAAACCCAGATGTTGAAACCCAGATGGTGATTTGGTATGGATGTAATGGCTGGACAGTTTGGAAATCTGTCTACTTGATCTGTTTCTGTCTTGATAATTCTGTCTGTATACTTTGAAGTTTGGGGTGCTGACCTCTTTCCCCTGAACTAGGTAAATGAAACATCTATGACTGATTAAAGTAAGCTTGTTAACCCATTTTCAGTTGCTTTCCTTTAACAAAGCAGATCCAAGAACCTGTATTGGCAGCAAACCCTGAGGAAGCTTGGGGTGCTTGCCACTACAGGCAGCTAGGTGCCACAGTAAATAGAGCACCGGCTGGCTCTGGAGTCAGGAGGACCTGGGTTCAAATTCGGCCTCAGACACGTGACATTTAACTAGCTGTGTGACCTTAGTCAAGTCACTTAACCCCAACTGCCTTGCCTTCACCCTCCAAAAAACGAAAAAACAAAAAAAATCCAAATGCAAAATGTTCTGTTTAACATTCAAAGTCTTTCATAACCTAGCCCCCACCTACCTATCCAGTGTTCTTGGACCTTGCTCTTGAACATATATTCTTTGATCTAGTGACATTGACCTCCTGGTTATTACTCATGAGTCACTCCATAGCTTGGCTTAGGGCATTTTCTTTGGTTATCCTCTATGCCTAGAGGGCTCTCCCTTCTCATCTCTGCCTCCTGGCTTTCTTGATTTCAAAGTCTTAACTAAAATCCCATCTTCTACAGGCTTTCCCAACCCCTATTAATTCTAGTGCCTTCCTTCTTTTAATTATTTCCTATTTATCCTATATCTAAGCTACAGCCTATATTTAAGCTTTATTTATATATATTTGTTCATAAAAAATATAGTAGGTTGTTGGGGGTTTTTTATATAGTGACAAAGAACTTGAAACTAAGGGGGTAACCATTGATTGGCTGAACAAAAATATGGTATATGAATTAAATGGAATATTAATGTGCCATAAGAAGTGATAAAGGGGACAGCTTCTGAGAAACCTGGGAAGACTTCTAGGAACTGAAGTGAGCAGAACCAGAAGAACAATTTATACAGTAATAAGAATCTGTTGCTAAGTATAGCACTATTAAAAGTATAGAGGGCATGCTCCATCGACTTTGTTAACACATAAATGCATGACACAATACAGCTAACATTAAACATCAGAGGAAGGATATAAAGTGCTCTCCATAGGCTAGAACACTGGGCTAAGTTAAATACACTGAAGTTTAATAGGGATATATGAAAAATCTTTTAAAGGAACTGATCATCAACACTTCACCAGGTCACTCCATTTCTCTCATTTCTCTTTTGTCAGTGTTACTAAACTGTGACAGGGAAATTTGTTTGGCTTGGTATGCATATTTGTTACAAGTGTTTTGGATTTATTTTACTCTTTTCATTAAGGGGAGGTGGGAGAGAGAAAAATGAGACTTGTTATTTAAGAAAAAGAAAAATTTCTAAAAAGATTTGTACAAAAGATGGAAAAAGCAAAGAGAAGAAACAAAGGCTAAAAACAAAAGTGTGACAAGGTTCTAAAACAAGCAGTATCAGGTGACTGAATGATTCCATTACTGATCACATACTTCAAGAAGGTGAAAGACAAAAAATAAAAGTCTACTATATGTAGCAAAATACTCATCATGGCACTTTTTGTGGGAGCTGGAAACAAAGTAGACCTATCACCTGATGAATGGTGAACAAACTGATATATAAATATAATGTAATATTATTGTGCAGTATGAAACAGTGAATATGATAACTTTATACAGATATGGTGAGATTTATCTGAATTGATAAAGAATGCTAAACAGAACCAGAAGAATATATACAATGGTTATGACAGAAATTAAATGAAGAGATCACTAAAAGAAATTAAAATTCCAAAGAGCTGAAAACCCAATAGTGGTCCCAGAGAACAGAAAACAAAATATACCTCCCTCCTTGTGGCTGCTAGGCAAGGGGACTTACTCAGGCAAAATCTTGTCTATACTGTCATACCTGGTAACCGTGTTGATTGTTTTTGCTTAACTATTTTCTTCTTTGTTACAAGGAAGGGATTAATTCAGGGGGAGAATGAGGAAAGGTCTGAAGCTGTGGAGGAAGCATATCCAGAAATAACTGTGATTTAAAAAAAGGGATCAGGCTAGTGAGGATAGTGAAGGATAACAAAAATGACATTTACAAAAGTTATACTGAGGCAGAGAGGAGGATCCACAAAGGGAGAGCCCCTGCTCAGGATGGATGACATGAAGATGGAGACAGAAGAGATACCCAATTATTATTCCGCTTCTGCTTCATTGACAAGAGAACAGCCTTTGAACTAGAAAGGAGAGAATCAAAATTGTTAATAGGTAACTGATACTGAAGATAAGTGTGAAGAGAATAAATGATTACCCTATCTGCCCTCGAAGAGTCAAATCAGTAGGATAAAGCAAACTATGTCCTGGGATAACGAATGAACTGTTAATTATGACAGACATCTTTGCAAGATCACAGAAAATGGGAGATGTACTGTAAGACTCGAAAAGGTAAATGTACTAAATTTTGGATAAAAGGAAAAATAATGGAGTTTGCAAATTTTAGGCCAAAGGGCTTGACTTTGATTCCTGGTAAACTTCTAGAAAATATTTACTGAAAATTTGGTAAGTGAATATAAAGAAAAAGAACTGATCTTCAGCACTGCTTCATCTGGTCACCTCTAGACAATGCAAACCTGGCACAGTTTTGTTGATACAGGTTATCTAGATTTTAGCATATCATTCGACAAACGACTATGGAAATCTGGAGAAATCTGAGCTAAATGACAGTATGTTTAGGTGGATTTAGAACCGAATGAATGGCTAGACTCAAAGAACAATCATTAACAGCTCTACATCAGCTTAGAAGAAGGTTCTCAGAATCACAGAGTGCATGTTATCAGCTCTGTTAACACACACAAAAGCACGACATAATGCAGAGAAATGACTGGCATGTTAGATGTCAAAGGATACAGAGCAATCTCCACAGGTTATAGAACATGGGGCTGAGTTGAATAAACTGAAGTGTAATAAAGAAAAACTCGATCAAGTACAAAATGGAAGAAGTATGGTTATAGAGAAGTTTGTTTAAAGTTCTGAGGTTTTTTTTTTTGGTGAGAACTTAAGCAAGTTCAATTGAGCTGACAGTATGATATGGAAGCCAAGAAAGATAATCGCAGTGTCTAATAAATGCTTTTGCATAAATGAATGAAAGAACAGCATCCAAGATTAGGTACATGACTGTTTCTCTGTACTCTGCCTCCTCAGTCCACATCTGGACTGTTGTATTTAATTTCAGGTAACACATTTTAGGACACACACTAATAAACTGGAGTGTATTCAAAGGAAGGCAAACAGGATGGCAACAGATGCCAAAATCATGCCACATGAGGATGTTTAACCCAGAGAAGGATTGGCAGGAATGTGACAGGAGTAATTTGAAGGACTGTCATGATAAAGACACTGCTGTTGCACCCTGTGGACCAGACCCCTGAGCCTCAAAAGGTTCCCTGACACTGGACCTTTAGCACTTCTAACCCTTCCCATTAGCCCAGAAGCTCTTGTATATGTTGTCTTTCCCAATTAGAGTGTGAATACCTTGACAGCCGGGACTTTTCTATTAGTATCCCCAGCACTTAGGAGAAGACTTGGCAAACACTTAAATTCTTTTTCATTTGTTCACAGACAAATTATAGACATGTTCTGTTTAGTCCCAGAAGGCAAAGTTAAAAACACTGTGTGGAAGTTACAGAGAGATAAATTTAGTTTTACTTCAAGGCAAAACTTCTAATAATTAGATCTACCTGAAAATTAAGTGGACAACCATTGAGACTGGAGTTTCCTATTCATTTGAGGTCTTCAGGAAAAGACTAGATGACAACTTTTTTGGTATCATATAGATGGGAGCTTTGTTCAGGTATGTACCAGACAAGATGATTTCTTGGGTCCTTCTGACTCTGAGGTTCTATGATAGTCCTATGAAGGAAGAGAACACTGGCTGCCTGGGCCTAAAAAGTGACCAATCATGTATGAAGTCATGCCACTGATTTTTCAGTATATGAAGAATACAATAGCTTCCTAAGCTTTACACTCACTATTCCTGAAATGCTGAAATTCTAAATCACATTTATTACTGATATTGATGATTTAAATGTTTCTCTATGCTGTGCCCAGAAATAGAATAATCAGACCAATTGCTCTGATAGCTACCTGGTGATTTAATTAAATCACGAACACAATGAAAGTATTATGGTGAATGTGACTTATTAATTTTCAATTTTACCATTAAGAAAACTGAGGCAACTCTCTAAGACTATAAAACTACAGAACAGCTGAAGATCTGCATTTTCTTTACCAAGATTCCTTGGGGAGTGGTCAGGGTAATCAAGACCTATAGGTCCTGATTACCCTGACCACTCCCCAAAATCTCTAATGTATAGCAAAGCAATATGCACACACTTAATAAATGCTTGTTGAATTAAGTTATGCCAAAAGAAGACCAAACACTCCAAAAAAATCCAAATAAAATAAATTTCAAGCAATTTTTCTATTTTTATGGTACCTGAGTACCATAGCTGAGTAAACAATGTTATTTCTAGATACTGAACTAATACACTAAGCAGAGCTCCTACATCACTGTATTCTCTTGGGCACACATAATTCTCATAAAGATACTTGTGTCAAATAATCTATGCTATCAGAATATACACAGGCTTCTTTTTACATTAGCCGAGTAAAATCTAGTCTTCAAATAGCTGTAACATCAGTCCCACCACAATAATAACTCACATTTATAGAGCATTTTAAGATCTGTAAAGGGTTTGCCATATGTTATCTCATTTGCTACCTACAACAACTTTGTGAGGCAGATGCTTATTATAATCCTTATTACACAAATGAGGAAACTGAGGTTTTGAGAGACTAAATACCTTGTCAGAGCTGCACAGTGAGGAAGTTTCTAAACAAAACTCAAAACTGGGTCCTTCTGACTTCAAGCCCAGGACCCCATTCACTCTGACACATAGCAATTTGGGCAAAAAGACAAAGACCTACAACACTGATTGACTGATAAACATCTGGCCACAGTGAATAGTCCCAAACATGACCGAATATACCATTCCATCGGATACAATGAGGTGGTTTCAGCCTAAGCCTGTGATGAAAGCTCAACACACACTGACAGCACTTAAAATTGGCCAAGAGCTTCTGTGTTATTAAAAATATACTACAAGCTGCAGTTGCAGAGTCAGAAGAATTGTGGCTGGAGAAGCCTGGATGGGGTGAAGAGAATGAGGCAAGGAGAATCAATAGATCTCACAGTGTAGTTTGTTAAAGAAGCACCAGAGAGCTAAGACAAATGCATTAAGCTGGTGACACAAGCAAGGACAGTGGTCACTACTATACTAACGACATATACAGTGTCAAGATATCTAATTCAATGTAAATGGATGAATATAAAATATTTACTGCCCTAAAGTAATGAGAAAATCACGTAAAAGATCTAAGAAACCTGTATGACAACAAAGATTCTCAATAATATAGGTTCAGAGATGCTAAAAAGGCAAAGTACTAGGCTATCAATCATTAAGAAAATTCTTTAAGGAATGAAAATGCCTAAGAAAGTTTCAAAACAAGGAAGTATCAGAGCAGAAAGACTATGGGTGACTGATTTTTTTAAGGCAGTGTGTAAACAAATGTACCAAAGATATACTAACAAAAACCAAAACTGTTTTCAGAAACTGATGACCTAGGAAAACACCAAGACAAAGCATAAAGTCCAGAAAGATGAATTTTAAGTGAAGCCTTGGGCGAGTCACTTAAATTCTCAATACCCTTGTCTATGAGGTGCTGAAATGGAAGGTGTTGACCTGCACTGAGAGAAGTTTCCTCCACAAGGAGCTCCCTACACTGATGAAATCACATGTTTGGAATTCTGTCTTGATACCAAAACACAAACTACAGCAAGAAGTGCTGTGGGATGCGAAGAAAGTCAAGCTGAAGAATTTCACAGTCTGAGAAGTGGTGGTATATTTTGTATCTCAGAACAAGAAGCAAAAATCCCTCTTAACCTCAAAAACCACAGTAAGCACCAAACTATACATGTTCCCCAGTAAGTCCATTCAAATACCTGCCCAGACTGTAAGGTTTGGAGCTGTGGACACAGCAGCAGAGGCAGACACCAGACTCTTTGGTGACAATTCCAGCACCCAAACAAGACCCATAGAAAGGTCAGGAATGACTTCTGTTTGCTTTGGAGCTGGTCAGGGGTCCATCCAGTCTGGTATGGGTCTCTTATTGTTAGCATAGGCATCATTGGAGTAGTTTCAGGGAATGTTAACCCATGCTGGACAAGTTGCCAGATTTGTTCCTCTATGGGAGATTCACAAGGTTACAAGGGTAACCTCATAATGATCTATCTTCTATGGACAGAGAGAAAGCAAGATGTTGGGTAAACAGCCACTGCCCCTGACTAAGTTCTACTGTCTTTATGGACTTTGGTTAAAAACTTACCTGGATTCTAGCGTAAAACTTAATATATTGCCTCTTCAACATACAGCTTCCAAATCTCTCTTTGCAGACATGTTATTTATTTCTCCTTTAAGAATAAGTGACTATACTGTTCCCTAGCAACTTATACACCTTCTTTTATGTATCTGATTTTAAGAGCTGTACATTTAAATCTTTATTTATCATGTATTAAGGGTGCTACAGAAATTGAGGAAAAAAATGAGGTAGGTAATATTAATATGTTTTCATACAACATATGGGTAACAAAATTTGATTAAAAGACAAACTATAAGAAAAAATACCTCAAGTTACCCTGTTTGTACATACAAAAACTTTCATTTATGAAGAAACTGCCAAGTATATAAATCAAGCATGTATGTATATGTGCACATGTGTACATATATAATATGTAACACATGTGCTTATATACAAATACATGTATTTCTTTCTATCTACCCATCTTAGATGGTGAGGTCTTTCAGAAGCTCTTTAGGTGATTGTGTTGATTTTGTCAAGTAGGCCTAACTAAACACACTGGAAAAACTAAGGAAATAAAGAATGTCTATTGATTGGATTATGCTAAGAAAACTATAAAGGATGCTCATCTTGGGTATAAATAGAGCCTGCTTAGTTGCACCAACAATACAGAGAGAGAATGAAAAACAATACAGAGAGAGAAAAATTAAATAGGAATTCAATAAAAGATCCTAGAGTACCTCTGGGGAATTATATAGGCTATAACAAACAATACTACATAATTCCATTTCTTCTTTACTGTGTATTATTTCTTTCCAGAAATGTAGCAATGATGATTTTGGAGCAGTTGAAACATAAAGATGTCTAATTCCCAGAAATTGGGTTCATTACTAATTAACCATTAAAAAAACCCCATAACTTTTTTTTGCATTAAAATCTGATGGTAAAAATCATAAAAAATACAACTGTCTATCTTTTTCATTAAAACATCTCCTAGAATTAACAGTCACCCTCAATTATATTGTTTGTAGAGCAATTGATTCCTCTACAAAAGATCTATACCATCTTACAAAATAACAATTACAAAACTGCAACATACCCTTTGACTCAGGGTCTCTATTGATGGCACTGTTTACTAACGATATAACTAAAAGGAAAAAAGGCCCCATCTTTATAAAAAATATTCACAGCTGCTCAACATATTACAACAAAAAATCTGCTGACAATATTCCACTAACAGTGACTGGTTGAATAAATAAATCAGGTCATATCAATGTTACACAATATTAGTGAGCTGCGAAAAATGTCTATGAAGAATACAAAAAAAACCAGGGAAAGATCTATGTGATGAGATGCAGAGTGAGGTCAGCAGAGCAAGAAGAGTAAAAAGAAAACTATAACTGAACAACACCAACAAAGACCATGGTCCTTTCTAACATTCAGAAGGATTTAGAATCTGGAGGGAATCAGAAAGCAATATTGGTATTATTCTTCCCCTTTGTACATGGGACCTGTGATTTCTCCTGCATAGAGAACTCCTTTGTGGAATCTCCCTCTGCTGATGGTGACCATAAACTCATCTGTAGCTATAGAGCTGCCTGGGCCACTGGGCAATGGTCACATGAGTACAGATCAGATGCAGGACTTCAGACTGAACCTGGGTATTCCAAATTCCAAGGCTGGTCCTCTATCTATTACACTGTGTGTACCCTCTATTCTTATTTTGTTAAAATTTCTTTTTTTCCCCCACAAGCAAAATGTAAATAGCTTGAATGTGGGATTTTATTTGGAGATTGAGATAATATATGTCTTGACTGTGTTTTGAGAGTGATAAATTTGTAGAAACAATAACATCAAAAATGTCTCATCACATAGTTAAATATATGTTGTTTTTAAAAAACTCTTTTAGTTTATTTGAAAATTGTGATTTAGTACTTTTGTTTCTCTAAAATTATGTCCATTCCTCATCTTACCTCCTCTTGGTAATTCTGTGTGAAGGTATGCCAGGCCTCTGGTAACAGAATGTGCCAAACGACAAGAGCTTACCCAATCACTGGTATGAAGACTCAAATATTTGCACAAAGAACCCTTAATAAAAATAGAAACAGTAAAATCAATTATGATATCATAAATAAACACTGATCTAAAAAGATCTGCCTCAAAAGTAGGGTTTCTAGATTTGATTTTGTCCGTATTTTTACATCAAAATCAGCTCAACAGAACATCTGAAAAGCTAAGAAGACGATATTTTATAACATAAAGGAAAAAGAAGCATTTCTTCTTAAAAGTTTCTTTCAGAAATAAATTTCTATCATCATAAAGGAATAGAAGTTGAAGAACCTATTAAAAAAGATCATACAGAACTGGGAATGAGAGGTTTTGTTGTCTCTACTGAACTGAAGCATTTCTAAAACCATATTATAATGGTAATTCATAAAAGATGTCAATGGAAAAAGTGACCAAAGAAATGGGAGGTAGTTTCTTGGAATATTCTATTTCCTTTTTTACTGACTCATGTTTTTCTCATGTTTTACTGACTCATTTACTTTTCACATAATTAACTATTTTCAATGGACTCAGAAACAAAAAGGAGAAAAATGTATTTATTACAGTGGCTAATCAACCACAAAAACCAGGTTAAGTATGAAAATAAATCACACTTATGCTGACTAGAAAGATGAAAAAAAAAGAAAGTAAAAATTATGGTGGAAACATGTATGATCTAGAAGAAAGATACCTAGAAGATTATATTCTTTGGCATTTAAATTGTGTCTCATACCACTAGCATCTAAGATAACCTCTAGAATTCAAAATCCATAACTCATTCTATAAGACAAGTTCTTTTAAGGTTTAATTTGGTCTACTACAAAGAATGTTGTAATGAGTCTTTTGGCTCATCTATTATCTTATCAACTATTTTTTAAATAAAGATTTAATTTGCAATCTTACATGTTTTATGTTGTTTTTCTTCAAATATAAAAAAGTACCTTTGCTATAATTTCTTTGATATAAGCACACAGTATATGGGGGATTAATCAAATAATCAGTATTTTCTATTTCGTCTATCAAGAAATAATTCTTAAAATTATTTTTAGGTAAAAAGACAATTGCTATAAGTTGCACATGTAATTCTGAAACTGTCTCCTTATGCCTAAGATATATGATATATATATATTTCTCAGCTCTATTTTTTTTAAAGTACTTACATTGGGGTAATATTCCATCACCAACAAATACTCCATTCGTGCATCAGCAGTGAATCTTTCATCTCCAACAATGAAACGAGCAATGTTATCATGGTCCATAAGAGGAATTCGATAAATGTTCCTCTCATTGATAAAGTTTTGACGATTGGCAAAAGAAAAAACTTTTACAGCTACTGGACGCTCATCCAAGGAACCTTTATACACCGCTCCATATCGTCCCCGACCAATGAGCTGCAAATATTTAAGTAAAATCATGGCAATAATTCAAATGGAGTGCATGATAACTGAATAATTAATCTTGTCCTGTTGTAAGAATCACATATTTGAGTAAATGGGTCTTTTATTCCTGTTTAGTTTAATGATACCTAATAAGTAAGCAGACAATTAAAATGTCAATTAAAAAGTAATGTAGGGGCGGCCAGGTAGTACAGTGAGTAAGAGCACTGGCTCCAGTGTCAGGATGAATCTGGGGATCGAATCTGGGCTCAGACACTTAGCACCCACCCAAAAACACCTGGTCATGTAACCTTGAGCAAGTTACTTAACCCCGACTGCTTTAAAAAAAAAAAAAGTAATGTAGAAGCCAAGTGATTTTTACAGAATCTGCTGTCCCATCACATAGGATATCATTAAATGCAGTTCAGTTGTGAAACATACAGTTTTAAAGCATAACAAAGACATAAGTCATAAGTATTTTGTTCTTATTTATAAGAAAGTCTATTTCATTGGTTTATAGTGAATATTTTCCTCCTGTACTGTAAAACTAATGATCAAAAAATGTGTTTTAATCATATAATTTTATACCTTTTGACAAAGTTAAAAATGTTTTTATGAATATTCTAAACCATTAATGTTAAACATCTACTAAAGATATTGTTTTAAGGCAATATATAATAAATTCTCCTTATTCCTACTTACAAATTTATTTCCTCACACGTCATATATTGCTTTGCTCACTTATATTTCTCTTATATACTTATGTTCCATTTGAGTATTATATTCTCCTATCAAATGAGATATTTGTAAAATATGCTTAGCAAAGTACCTGGTACATAGTAGGCACTATATAAATGCTCATTCTCTTTCTCTCTTCCACCTAGATTATAAATGCAATCATGGTATCTATAATGATTTAAAATTTGGGGGGGAATTTAAATTGTCCAATCTCTATGTCTTATCTGGTCAGGCATTTTCCCCCAGTTATGACAGGTACTTTATACTTTTTGATTTTTAAAATTTATATTTTAAAATTTAAATTTAAAATTTATACTTTCTGATTTTTAAAAATGATGGGAGCTTTTATATTCAGGTCAAATATCCATTAGGAGCTTATGTATGGTGTAAGATGCAGGGCTAACTCTGTTTGCCAACCTTTCCAGGTTTTTTAGAAATTCTTGTAAAAAATGGTATCCTTTCCTGGTAATAGGTTTTGAGGTTTACAAAACTCTAGGCTACTGTGTTGAGTTGCTTTATCTAGTCTAGTCCAATGATCTGGTTTTTGTATTTTTTAATCCAGTACAAAGTAGTTTTGATCATTGCTATTTTGGGGGGCAAATTTGAATGGCATATCACTAAATCTTAAGTTGAATTAAGAAGTTTCATTATCTTTTTAGGATACTGATATGGCTCAACCATTAATACACAATACTATGCCAATTATTTTCATAAAGAAAGTTTTCTGATTGTCTTTGTCAAGACTCAAGTATGTCTTGGCAAGTTAACCAAATGGATCACTGATCTTATCAATTTGTAAGTTCTCTACAACAAAGTAGATGGTAATCCTTTCTTATGACTGTTCATCTGTTATCTCTAATCTTTGCCATGGGACCAGACCATTTTTTCTTCCTATCATACATTTCTTTCATAACATTTTTTACTCCTATTTTTCCAAGGTTCCTCACTGATATAGTTTGCTCACACTTACTATGAGCCTCTATTGCCCTCTGTGGGAGTGTTCTATACCTTGTGGTGGTACAAAGTCAGTATAATGCTGGAATTAAAATGAGTCTTTGTTTCTGGGAGAAACTAGGATCAGGAAAGGAATGCACAATTTTCCCTAAGGCAATCTACCTAGATTTCCTCTTCCTTTCTCTTGTCCCAAAGTTCAGTCCATTTGTATCTTCTGACTCAAGTATGTATATTGCCCCAAAAATGTTATAGGCTATCTATGCAATAATATGTCATAACTTGGAGCATAAATATTTTTCATCCACTTGTTTTTTCCTGTGTAGATGGTAAGAACATTCTCTCTCTCCTTTTTTATTTAGTATTTTATTTTTCCCTAGTTACACGTAAGAACACTTTTTAATGTTTGTTTTTAAAATTTTTTAAGATGTTATTCTCTTCAGTATTTTTTTGTGTCTTCTTTACCAAGATTGTTTTTCAGGATTTTCTTGCATTACTCTGATTTCTCTTCCCAATTTTCCCTCTATCTCTCTTACTTGATTTTCAAAATCCTTTTTGAGCTCTTCTATGGCCTGATACTAATTCATATTTTTCTTGAAGGCTTTGGATGTAGGAGCTTTGATTTTGTTCTCTTTTGAGTGTTTGTTTTGGTCTTCCTTGTCACACCACAGTAACTTTCGACAGTCAGAGGGTTTTTTTGTTGCTGTTGTTGTTTGCCCATTTTCCATTTTCCCAGCCTATTACTTGACTTTTAACCCCTTGTTAAAGTAGGGCTCTGTTTCCAGGGTGGAAGGTGTACTGTCCCAAGCTTCAGGGTTTTATGCAGTTGTTTCCCAGAGATACTTCTAGGGACCTGTAAGTTTTCAGTTGTTTCAAGGTGGTATGATCTAAGGAAAGGTGTTTAATCCTCTCATGGCCTGTGGCCTGGTCTGTGAGGGACCACAAGTACTCTTTTCTGCCCTGAAACTGTGAGGAATGCCCCCCCTCCACTGTGGTCACAAGTGCTCTCTCCTTGCCCTGGGACTGCCACCCAGAACTGTGACCTGGATCTGAGTATGGGCAAGGCAACAGAATCCTGACTCAGTGATAGCAAAAAGACCCCTTGTAATTTCCTTCTGACTAGTTGTTTGACTCCCTTATCATCTGTGGGCTGAGAGTTCTGGAAGTAGCAGCTCCTGATTTAGGCACTTTCAAGGCCTGCTCCTAGTTTGTTGTGGCTGGGATTGTGCTGGTGTGGCCTGTGCTGTACTGTGTTCCACTCTCACTCAGGGCAACAAACCTTTCCTGCTGAAGTTGTCTAAGTTGTAGTAGTCTGTGGGCTGAGGTCTGGAAATTCTCACGGCTGCTAAGTGATTCAGTCGCTCCAAAAGCCTACTCCTGGTTTGCTTGGGCCCAGTCTGCACACAGCCTGCACTCCTCTCTCACCCTGGTTCAACAGACCTTTCCTGCCGACCTTCCATGTTGTCTTGCATTGAAAATTTGTTTCACTCTGTCTTTTTTGTGTGTTCTACTGTCCTAGAATCTGTTTAGAGTAATTGTTTAAAGGTATTAGGAGCCTGGGGGAGAACTCAGGTGAGTCGGTCTTTACTCTTCCATCTTAGCTCAGCCTCAAGGACATACTCTTTTTTTTTTTTTTTGGAGGGCAATTGGGATTAAGTGATTTGCCCAAAGTCACGTGGCTAGTGTGTCAAGTGTCTTGAGGCTGGATTTGAACTCCGGTCCTCCTGACTCCAGGGCTGGTGCTTTATTCGCTGCACCACCTAGTCGCCCCACAAGGACATACTCTTAATTAAATTATTTATTTTTAGTTTTCAACAATCACTTCCATAAGTTTTAAATTCTCTGCTTCTCCCTCCCTCCTCTCTCCCCAAAACGGCTTGCAATCTGATATGGGTTCTGCATATACATTCCTATTAAAACACATTTTCATATTAGTCATTTTGCATAGAAGAATTATAACAAATGGGAAAAACCATGAGAAAGGAAACCAAACCAAACCAAACCAAAACAAAACAAAGAAGACAGTCTGCTTCATTCTGCATTCCAACTCCATAGTTCTTTCTTTGGATGTGACTGGAACTTTCCATCATGTATTCTTTGGAATTGTTTTAGGTCCTTGCATTGCTGAGAAGGGCTAAGTCTATCAAAATCAGTCTTCACACACTGTGGCTGTTACTGTGTACAATGTTTTCCTGGTTCTACTCCTTTCACTCAGCATCAGTTCATACAGATCTTTCCAGGTTTCTCTGAAGTTCTCCTGTTCATCATTTCTTACAGCACAATAGTATTCCATTACATTCAGATGCCACAACTTGTCTAGCTATTCCCCCATTGATGGGTATCCCCTTAATTTCCAGTTCTTGGTCAAGGACATACTCTTTAGATTGGTTACAGATCTCATTCAGAAGGCTCTTCACTCTTCTAGGCTTGATATAACAGTACAAGGTCATCTGTAAACAGGAACAACTAGGAACCCTGACCATCTACAGGAAATTCCTCTTCTATTTGGACTCCATGCCTTACTTCATGTTTATGATAAGAGGGCTACTGAACAAGATTATCTCTGTGTTTGTAACTTTCAAGGAATTTTGAATTCACTGTACAGATGAGAGACCTTATTGGAAAAGAGCCATTAAGATTACATTTTAACTATCAGCCTCATCACCTTCCTCCCCACCCCTAACCTGTGTTGCCTAGCTCTGGGTCATCTTCACACCATGATATAAAACACCTACGCATCTTGATGCCTTTTCTGTGTTGTTATTCCTCCATCAGAGTGCAGGGAGGGTCTATCATGTTTGCTTGTGCATCTCTAGTACATAGTGTTTGTGATTCTCTCTCTCCCTCCCTTCCTCCCACCTTTCCTTCTACTTTCAAGTCGATTAGAATATACATGCATAGATAAATCACGTGCAGATGAAAAAATGATCAAAAAAAGATAATAAATAATTGAAAATAAATGGCATAAACAATAACTGCTATAAGAATTCATAAGATAAAGAGACCATTCTGAGTTGACACAATCAGAAAACATTTTCCAAAAAGGTGAGATTTCTTTATGCCTATATGAAAGATGCAATAAATGAAGGAGGACATTAGGATCTGTCTTTTTTTCTTAGAGAGAAAATGTTGAGTGAAAAAATGACCATAACAACATTCTTACCTCCAGAAGTTTTAGATTATCTAGGTCCAGAGAGGGCTCAGAGGCTGCTGCTTCCATCATGTTCATACTGTGAAGACCTTGCTTACGATCCCCTATAAACAAATGCAGGAGTCCTATTAATGCCTAAAACAATAAATCTGTCATTTTTAAAGGGGGGGCAGGGAGGAATGTCTTTAATAAACGCTATAGAAGCAAAAATGAAAGCTAATACATAGTTGGGCAAAAAACCCAAAAGGTTTAATATAAGGAATTCCTAATTCCTTAATATACAAACTACTTGCCAAATCAATAGATTTTGTAAATAAAGGACAGAAATGGGCAGCTCCTATGTGAGTTCAGTTCCAGTAAACTGGTTCTCCCCAAAGATTGTAATATGAAACCCAAATAAACTTAAATTCTTAGTAATATAAGCACCAGGAAATCAGAGACCCTTTGGCATTTTTATCCCAGTAACTACTACAGTGCTTGGTATGCAATAGTTGCTTTAAAAATCCTTATCAAATTTAATTGAGTGGGTCCACATAAAGAATCAAAATTAGCAAAGCCCTGAAACCCCACTATCTATGAAATATATAGTGACTTTTTAAAACAAGAAATTATTTCCTTTTAAATTAGTTTTTTTGAAATCACCAAAATCTCTCTCCCATTTAAAAAAAAAAAGGAAAATAAAATGCCTGTTACAAACATAGCAAATTTTACATTGAATTTGTTTTTTTTTAAGTTTTATTTTGTATCCTTGAGTCTTTTACTTTAAAAAGGATGTGGGTAGCATATTTCATCATTAATCTTCTGGAATCAAAGTTGATCATTACTCTGATCAGGGTTCCTAAATCTTTCAGAGTTGTCTTTCCAATACCGTTTCCTTTGTTCTGTTCACTTCACTCTGTATTAGTTCATAAAAATGTTCCCAGATTCCTCTAAAACTATTCCCTTCATTCCTTTTTTAAAAAGTACAATAGTATTCTATCACATTTAGTTAACATAATTGTATTCTTTCCATCCTTGGCTGGTTTAGGTTAGAGTGAAGTTCTAAAGTCAGACACTCCTTTCATCCTTTCTTTCTTTTTTTTATGGAAATCTATTTGCACACTCTCATTATGTGAAATAATTTTCCCTAACCTTCCACTCTCCCTTTCCATATCTATTATGTTCCCCTTTCCCTCCTTTTCCATTCTGCTTTTAAGATCATCAAGGCATTACAGAAGATAAGACATTACACTTACAGGGCTTCTAATTAGAATCCCTTTACGATCCCTGATGAAAGTAGAGTTGAAGGGACACATATCATCTCTACATAGGACAATGTGATCAGTGTACCTTTTTAGGCCTTTATGATTATTTGATGTTTCATTTTGTTTGTTCATTTTATGTTTCTCTTGACTTGTATGTTTGCACTTCATAGTGCAACTCTTTCATAAGAAATTGTTGGAAGTCTTCTATTTCATTAAAGATCCATTCCTCTTATCTTCTAGGATTAAATGTGTTTTTTTCTGGACACAAGTCTAAATCCTTTGCCTTCTGTAATATCATATTCCAAACTCTCCACTCCTTTAAAGTGAAGCTGCAAAACTGTATGAAATCCTGTCTGGCAGTTGAATTTGTTTTGTGATCGCTTGCAGTATTTTTCTTTGACATGGGAGTTCTGGATTTTGACTATTGCAATCTTAAGAGTTTTCATTTGGGGTTTGTTTTAAGAGGTGACTGATGGAGTCAATTTCTACTTTGCCTCCTGGTTCTAAGAGAGCTGGGTGGTTTTCTTTTAACTTTTTTTGAAATGTGATGTCTAGGCTCATTTTTTTGGTCATAATTTTCAGGTAGTCAGATGATTATTAACTTCTCCCCCTCTATCTGTTTTCCAGGTCAGTTGTTTTGCTGAGATAATTTATATCTTCTATTTTTTCAATCTTTAGAATTTGCTTTCATATTTCTTGTTGTCTTATAAAATAACTGGTTCTTATCTGATCCATTCTAATTTTCAGTGAGTTTCTTTCTTCAGTAAGGTTTTATAATACTTGTGCCAACTGTTAGTCCTCTTTCTAATTATTTCCTCTATACCTCATTTCTTTTCCATTTTTTTCCTGTAGTGCTTTCATAGAAACAGAGACACATAATTTTTTTTGGGGGGGGTTTGGAGGGGGGTAAGGCAGGGCAATTGGGGTTAAGTGATTTGCCCAAGGTCACACAGCTAGTGTTAAGTGTCTGAGTTCGGATTTGAACTCAGGTCCTCCTGACTCCAGGGCCAGTGCTCTATTCACTGTGCCACCTAGCTGCCCTATATATACATATATTTTAAACTCTTGTGTTATTAAGCTCTTCCAGGAATTCTGATTAAATTTGTGCCCAGGCTGTGTTTTATTTTGAGGCTTTGCTTGTATACATTTTAAAGTCATTCTCTAATGGGTTTTTATCTTAAGCATCCCTGTCACCATCATAGGTTTGTTTTGTTTTTTTTTTTTAACAGCAAGATTCTTCTTTTTTTGGGGGTTTGCTCATTCTTCCGACCTACTTCCTGACTTGTACATTATGTCAGGGCCATGCTCTGCATATTTCTAGGGAATGTTTGGGCTGCTCCTGCTGCTGCTTTCTTGAATGCTACATGTTCCAGGCTCTCAGGAAAAGCTTAGGCTAAGGATCTGCAAACTTTCAGTGCTCCCAAAGTGGTCTGATCCAGGGCAAAGTTTGATTACTGCCTGCCCTGGACTGAGATCTGTAAATTCCTGATGTGGTTTTGGATCTGAGCAAAAAGTCTGTCTCATCCTTAAGTTGACAGTGCTTCTCCTTCCCTCCTAATTACTTAGTATCACATTATCTCTGTACATGTTCTCATTCCCCATCACGCCCTTAACTCCAAGGCACACACATGTTTAGAATGTAAGCTCCATGAGGGCCAGGACATGTTCAATTTTTATTGACAAGTTCCTCCCTCCTAATAAAGTGCCTTGCATATGTTAGGAATTTAATAAATTTGTTGAGTGGTAGTGGTTGTGAACAAAAGATTAATTAAAAATAACTGAAATTTTACCTGCCAGCATCCTATATCCAAAGAACAGGGCAGTTATCAAAACAGCTAATACAGAGACTGATGCAAAGGCAATTACTATTGTCTCATCTTGGTGAAATGAATGAGGAGGACCTGAAAGAAAATAAATTAGAAACTGGTAAAAACTGTTTAAAAAAAAACAAACAACACACTTTTTTTTTTTTGCTTTTTGGAGGGCAATTGGGGGTAAGAGACTTGCCCAAAGTCACATGGCTAGTAAGTGTTAAGGGTCTGAGGATGGATTTGAACTCAGGTCCTCTTGACTCCAGGGCCAGTGCTCTATTCACTGCACCAGCTAGACACCCCGATATACCACACTTTAAAAGATATGTTCTTTTTTTTTTTTTTTAAAGCAATCGGGGTTAAGTAACTTGCTCAAGGTTACACAGCCAGTTATTTCTGGGTGTGGTGCTGAGTATCTGAGCCCAGATTTGATACCCAGGTCATCCCGACACTGGAGCCGGTGCTCTTACTCTCTGTGCCACCTGGCCGTCCGTTAAAAGATATGTTCTTACAGAATATTAAAATATATTTTTTTTTTAAATTAAGTGAAAAATCAAATTCTTGTTCTTAAATGACATTTAGAACCTACAGGAACAAAAATAATTAAGAGAAAAATAAGTTACCTTATTAAAAAAATCATGACCTTATATGGCATTAAAAAACATAGACAAAAGTAAATAAGTGAAAAACCAATAAATAAGTGATAAGAGATATTTTTAAAATATTTGCACAAATTATCTTGTAAAGGATTGGAATATTGACAGATGTTATAGTTCTAGATAATAAAAAATCAGGTATAGTATGAGAAATTACATCAAAAATACATATGTAATTATCATCTAATAATATTATTTCAGAGGAAGTTGGTGAGGTGTGAACTACAGAAATGACTAAGAAATTCAAATGAATCAATTTAATGTTGGAAGAAGCATCAATGGCTGTCATACACATATAATATGATCATTTAATGGCTATCATACTCCCAGGGAGTAAATCTTCCATAAGTGTCTGCTTTGAATGTGTTTAGAATCAAAGGATCACAGAATGAGATAAAAGGAATCAAAGCAATCATTAATCTAACTCCTTTATTAAACAGATATCAAAATTAAGACTTGGAATTATTGAATTGGCCAAGGTTACACAACTAGCAGTGACACAATTAGAATTAGTCTGCTGAATCTCAACCCAGTGTTCTTTTGCCACAATACCATGCATTGCATGACAGCAGCAATAATTACTTTCATGTTTTACCTTTGAAAAATTGTATACCACCCAAGCTTTTGGGACAAAACTCACCATTTGACAAAAACTGCTGGGAAAACTGCAAAGCAGTCTGGTAGAAAGTAGGAAAAGACCAGATCTCACACCATTTACCAAAACAAAGTCAAAATGGGTTCATAATTTAGATAAAAAGGGTGATACCATAAACAAATTAAGAGAGCAAGGAATAGTTTATCTGAAAGATCAATGGAGAAGGGAAGAATTTGTAACAAGACAAGAGACAAAGAGCATTACAAGATGTCAAATGGACAATTTTGATTATATTAAATTAAAAAGGTTTTGTATAAACTAAACCAATGCAACCAAGATTAGAAGGAACACAAAGCTAGGAAATAATTTTTACAGCAAGTGTCTCTGACAAAGGCCTCATTTCTCAAATACGAAGAGAACTGAGTCAAATTTAATTTTTTATTTTATTTTTTTTTGCTTTTTGGAGGGCAATTGGGGTTAAGTAACTTGCCCAAGTTTACACGGCTAGTTTTTTTGTGTGGGTGTTAAGTGTCTGAGGCCAGAACCGAACTTGGGTCCTCCTGACTCTGGGGCTGATGCTTTACTCACTGTGCCACCTAGCCACCCCAAACTGAGTCAAGTTTATAAGAATAGAAGTCATTTCCCAATCGATAAATGACCAAAAGATATGAATAGGTAGTTTTCAGAAGAAGAAATCAAGCTATCTATGGTCATATAAAAATGCTCTAAATTACTACTTATAAGATAATTCAAATTAAAACAACTCTGAGATACCACCTCATACCTAGCAAACTGGCTAATAGCATAGAAAGGGAAAATGATAAATGTTGGAGGGGATTTGGGAAAACCGGTACGTTAATGCATTGTTGATGGAGTTGTGAACCAATCTAACCCTTCTGAAGAGCAATATGAAACTATGCTCAAAGGTCTATCGAATTGTACATACCCTTTGATCCAGGAATACCACTACTAGGTCTATATCCCAAAGAGATTAGGAAAAAAAAGGGAAAAGAACCTATGTGTACAAAAATAATTTTAGCAGCTTGTTTTGTGGTGCAAATAACTGTAAATTGAGGGGATACCCATTAATTGAGGTCTAGCTGAACAAGTTGTGGTATATGATTGTAATGGGATACTGTTGTGCTATAAGAAATGAGTAGGCTGATTTCAGAAAAACCTGGAAAGGCTTATACAAACTGATGCAAAAGGAAGTAAGCAGAACCAGAAGAATATTGTATATAGTAACAGCAACATTGTGCTATGATCAGCTACAACTGACTTAACTATTATCAGCAACACAATGATCTAAGACAATTCCAAAGGATTCATGATGAAAAACACTATCCACCTCCAGAGAAAGAACTGGAGTCTGAATGCATATTGAAACATTCTATTTCACTATTGTGTATGTGTTTTTTTCTCTTAACAACACAGCTAACACAGAAATGTGTTTTACATGACTGCACATGTACAACCTATATTAAATTGCTTACCATCTCAGGGAAGGGTAAGGGAGCGGATTTTGAACTCAAAATTTTACAAAATAAATGTTAGTTTTTATATATAGTCAGGAAAAAATAAAATATTATTCAAAAAGTTGTCATAACTTGCTCCCCAAAGAATTATTAAAATGTTTTTCTCCATCCCACTGTATTTTGGAATGGCATGAATATGAAAAGTGGTTAACCAAGGACAACTGATGACCAATTCAAATTCCTGTAGATGATGATACTCATTAAAGGGCTTATATGTAATAAGGGGATTCTCTAGCCCCACAAATGGGCCAATTGGAGTGAGAAGATTAAGTTTGTACAATCTGGTACCTAAAAGTTGGAAATACTATCTCTGAGATCTATTCTAGCTTTAAATCTTATGATGCTAAGTAATCTTTATCTCTAATCCTTGATTTGAAATGACATCATGAAAATTCACAAAGGAAGAAAAAATTTTGAGGCTAACTTTAGGAAAAATAACCATATCCTTCCAAAAACACAGTCCTTGGTGTTACTGTCAAAAACCAGATATCAAAATTGACAAACCATGGGGTCCAACCCAGGAGAACTATTCTTACATGGTTTCTTTTCTTCCATAAAAATCAAATAATTATAATTACTCCTACTTCCAAATGAATGAGATTTGGCCTCTGAAAAAGTCAGAATTAGAAGTATCTCCACTGATATGCCTTCCTAGTCTAACCGAATACATTATATACACAGACCAAAAATAGAATATCTTCTCAGATTTTTATGTTTAGCTTCTTCCTATGAAAATAATTTCTAGGCAATGTTTCTATACAAGTTTTCTTAAAACTTTTTATTCCTAACCTAGGACACTGAGCAATCAAGACCTATGCTTTAAGTGTTGATTGCTTTTCTCATTTAGATTATTTCCTTTATAGAGTTAGGTTTCTGTTGGAATATAGCAGTATTGTTAAGTAGTTAGAAGGTAAAGTGGTTAAGTCAGTGAGTCAGTCAATTAGCATTTGTTAAGCACCTACTTACTATGTGCCAGGCACTGTGCTAAACACCAGGGATATACAAAGAATGGCAAAAAACAGTCCCTGATCTAAAGGAGTTCAGTCAATAAGGGAGACAATTTGCAAACAACTATGTACAAATCAATCACAAAAAATTTAAATATCTACTATGTTGCCAGGCATTGTGCCAGATACAAACAGAAGCAAAAAACAGGTCCTGCCCTCAAGGAACATGGGGGAGAGAATAAGCAAACAAATCTGTATAATAGGGACAGCAGGAAAAAAATAGGAAAATGCTCAGAGATGAGAGATGGAGTGTCCCTTGTTTGAGGACCTGGAAGGAAGTCAGTGTCATTGAACTGAAGAGTGTGTGATAGGAATTAAAGTGTAAGCAGATTGGAAAAGTAGGAGGAGAGCTAGGTTATGAAGGGCTTTTAACACCAAACAGAGGATTGTATATTTGATCATGGAGGCAGCAGGGAGCCACTGGAATTTATTGAGTGGGGTGTGTGTGTGTGTGTGTGTGTGTGTGTGTGTGTGTGTGAAAGAGAGCGAGAGAGAGAGCGAGAGAGAGAGAGAGAGAGAGAGAGAGAGAGAGAGAGAGAGAGAGAGAGAGAGAGAGAGAGAGGATGCTTTAAGAAGATCACTTTGATGGCTGAATGAAAGTCTGGCTGGAATAAGGAAACAGTTGAAGTAGGGAGACCAGACGGTAGGTTCTTTCCATAGTCCAGGCATGAGGTAATGATGGAAGTGGAGGCAATATCCATAAGAGCATATTTGAGAGATGTTTTGAAGGTGAAGTCAACAGGCCTTGGCAACATATGGGAGATGAGAGAGTGATGAGTGAAGAGTGAAGGATGACCCCTACCTTGTGAGCCTGCGCAACTGGCAGATACTGAAAGGAAAGTAAGGAGGGAGAAGGGTTTAGTGGGAAAAGTAAAGTTTTGGACATTTGAGGTTTGAGATGCCTACTGGACATCCAATTTGATATGTCTGAATAACAACTGGAGATGTGAGAATGGAGGTCAGCAGAAAGGTTGGGGCAAGATAGGGAGATCTGAGAATCATTAGCATAGACAGAACCTTGTGGGCTACCTAGGGTTAGAGTGAGTGATCTGGATGAGGACCAAGCAAAGGAAACGGAGAAGTGGTCAGAGAGGTAGGCAGAGAACAAGGAGAGCCGTGTTTCTAAAATCTAGAGATAAGAGAATATCAAGAAGACGATTCTCAACAGGGCCAAAGCTCGTAGAGAGGTAAAAAAAGAATGGACTGAAAAAAAGTCATGAAAGGGGAGAGAGATTTAGAATAATATGTAGTGGGGATTGATGGATTTAGTCATTTTTCTGGGGGTCAGGAGAAGAGGAGAAATGGACAGTAGGGAAGCAGATTATAGACAGGGAGCATCAAAAATCAGTGAGAGAATGGCGACAATAGAAGGGGGAATATGTTGAAGGAGATTCAATGGAATTTGTGCATGGAGAAGAGTTTGCTCTTTGTTGACAGCAACAATAGTAATGATAGTTAACATTTCTATAGCGCCTACTATGTGCCAGGCACTGTATTAAGTGCTTTACAAATATTATCTTATTTGATCCTTACAACAAGGCTGAGAGGTAGATTGTATCCCTATTTTGCAGTCAAAGAAACTGAGGCAAAGTGAAGTCAAGTGACTTGTCTAGGGTCACACATCTAGGAAGTATCTGGGGTCACATTTGAACTCAGGTCTTGCTGACTACAGGCCCAGCACTCAATCCACTTTGATATCTAACTGACTCTAAAGACTAAGACTACTTGTTCATGTGCAACGGATGCAGAATAAATAGTGGCATAAGGGATCGGAATAATATGAGTTGAGGAAAAGGGTAGAAGAGGGCAGACATTTGTGAATGGTCTAATTTTTTTCAGAGAAATATGAAGCAAAGTTCTCACCTGAGAGGGTGTGGGGAGAGGGAGCTGTAGGAGATGTGAGAAGGAAATACAAGGTACGGAAAAATCACTGTGGTGAGTGACAAAGTGAACTGATTAAGAGAGATTGTCTTGCTGCAGTGAGGGTCCTGCTTAGAGTATGTAACATTAATTTATAGCTGACTCAGCATGATTTTGTGATTTTCTTCAGTTTTGTTCAGTAGCACATGGTGGAAGTAATACAAGCCCGGGGGGTTGGAAGGGTAAAATCTTCCATCTAATAAAGGAGCAAGAGACTTAAGAGAAGACAAAGTAGGTAGAGTGTAACCCCTGCAGGGATGAGTGACAGGGAAAGAACTGGAGGGATTAGAGGTCATGGTAAGAATGAAGAACAGGGTTTGGACTTGCAAGGCAGAGGGATAGGTAGAATACAACAGATTATGATAAAGGAATTTCAGAATCCATGAACATGGATATGGAACACCAGGGGACAGCAAGAGCTAGAGTACTGAGAGACAGCTAGGTGATACTGGTCCTAGAGTCTGTCCAGTCTTAGACACTTACTAGCCATGTGACCCTGGGAAAGTCACTTAACCCTGTTTGCCTCAGCTTCCTGATCTGTAAAATGAGCTGAAGGAAATGGCGAAACACTCCAGTATCTTTGCCAAGAAAACCCCAAATAGTATCACAAAGAGTTGGACACAACTGAAAAATGATTAAACAATAACAATCTAGAGTCAAGAAGAAAATAACAACAACCTAGAGTCAGGAAGACCTGAGTTCAAACTCCGTCTCAAACACTTACTAGCTGTGTGAGTATGGGCAAGTCACTTAACTTTTGTTTGTTTCAGTTTCCTCATCTGTAAAATGGAGATATTAACAGCACCTACCTCCTAGGGTTATGATGAGGATCAAATGAGGTAATAGCTGTAAAAATTGAGCACAGTGCCTGGTCGAAGTAAGTACTATAAAGACATTAGCTATTCCTATTGTTGTTATTATTTCTGTGTATAGTTATAGTGGAGTGGAAGAGCAGGTCATGGGAAATATGTAAACTCAAAAACTGGCAGATTAGTGTATTTGAGAGAATATCAATATTCATGCTGAAGTCCCCTAGGAAGAAGGCAAGAGCTGAAGGGGAGAGAAATGTTAGCCAGGCACTGAACTCACTGAGGAAGAAACTTGACTAGGAGAGAAAAATGCATTAAAGGAAGCTGAAAGGAGGAGGAAATTGCTGAGTGATGGTGGTAGAGGGAGAGCTTGTAAAGTAATAAGGGGAAACAAGAAATAATCCAATTTCTCAACCAACGCCAATGAATGTGTGTGTGTGGGGAGAAGACTTGGGACCGGGGTCGAAGTATAAGTGAAAGGGTAGCTGGAGAAGTTGTATTATCAAGAAGACTGGTCTCAGTAAGTGCTAGAAGATGAAGGAAGTGAGAATGGAAAAGAAGGTTTAAGATGAAATTCAGTTTGTTATCACTGGAGTACAGATTTCAGTAGCAGGGCTGGTAGCTTTTAAAATTCAATGTAATTTTAATTTTCAGTTCCAAATTCACTTCCCCTCATTTCATCCCATCCCAATGCTATCCCCCCTCCCTCACCCATTGAAAAGGCAAGAAATACTATACCTATTTTACATATGAAGTCTGGAAAACACATTTCACTTTAGATATGTTAAGGAAAAAAGAAGCAAAAAAAAATATGTTTCAATCTGTACTCAGAGTCCATCAGCTCTCTATTTGGAGATGGATAGCATTTTTCATTAAGAGTCCTTTGGAATCGTCATGGATTTTATTTCAATATTATTACATTGATCAGACTTGTAAAGTCACAAGTGATCATTATTACAATACTTCTGTTACTATGTATATTGTTCTCCTGTCCACTTCACTTTCCATTAGTTCATATAAGTCTGCCCAGGTTTTTCTGAAACCATCCCCTTCACAATTTTTTACAGAACAACAGTATTCCATCATATTCATTTACCATAACTTGTTCAGCCATTCCCCTTAGTTTCCAATTCATTATCACCACAAAGAGATGATATCGATATTTTTGTACATATGAGTGGTTGAGTAGCTTCAGAGTGGGAGGTTGGGTGAGTTAAGTTGAGGGTGATGGAAATAAAGCAGCAGTCAGGAGGATGGATAACCAAGTTTTACCAAGGGCAATCTGGAGTTCAGAATCACTGGGTCAGGTTTGGGTATGAATATATAGAAGTTTGTTCATTACTGAGGAATGAGTTCAGGTAGGTTATCATTATCCAGAGGGGTTTGTTCTCAGGTGGAATTGTCCCAGGGTATCAGAGAGCTGTGTATGTTCTGGAAAGGGGTGAAAGGGTAGAGATGCCAGAAGACCTTTGGAGCTCCAGGTGGCTGCAGAGTTTTCATGCCTTGAGCATAACAGAAGACAAAGGTATCCCAGGCCCTGGGGATTTATTTGTAGGTGGTTAAGAACAATGGACTTCTATTCAGAAAGAACTGAGTTCAAATCCCACCTCAGACACTCTGTGTCTGTGACCATGGGCAAATCAGCTAACTCCTAGTCTCAGTTGTTACACCTGTAAAATGGAGATAATAACAGCACCTACCTCACAGATTGGTTGTAAGAATCAAGATAATGCATGTACAATGCTTTGCAAACTTTGATGCGATATAAAAATGCTGGCTACTGTTATATCTTCATTAAAAATTAAATATTCACATTTTATATGACATGAACTTAGCTGATACATATTTGAACATATTAATAACTACATCTCTCAGAGGCATTACAGGGAAAACACTACTTATGAAGCTCAAATCTCTAAAGAAAGAGTTTCTTAACTTTTTTTGTGACATGGAAACCTTTGGGAATTTGGTGAAAACTATATATAGGTCCCTTCCCAGAATCACATTTTTAAATGCATAAAATAAAATTAATAGGATTACAAAGTAAACCAATAATATTAAAATACAACTATCAATTTTTAAAAAGTTTACAACCATAAAAAGTTCAAAATGACAAATTTTTAAAAATTCACTAAAAGCTATTTTTTCCCACCTCCCTTTCCTTCCCAATTGAGGAAAAAAAGAAACAAAATCTTTTTAACAAATATATATATAGTCAAACAAAATAAATTCAGTTTGCCCATGGATCCTCTATAGTCAATGGCCGGTCAGTTAACTCCTGCTCCATAGTTTTCTATCTCTGGTTTGACTTTCTGTGGTTTAGTTATCAAGACAATATTTCTATTAGAAAAGAGACTTGATGGAATTCCTCTTTTTCTTGTTTTAGAAAACAGTTTTTGATATATTGACATTTTTCTTTGAACATCTAATAGAATTTGCTTGCAAATTAATCTGGTCCTGGTCCTTTTTTTCTTTGGAAGAAAATTTATGATTTATTTAATTTCTTTTTTTCTGAGATTAAGTCATTTAAATGTGCTATTTCTTGTTCTATTAATCTAAATATTTCATTATTTTTGTAAATATTAAATCATTTCATATGTGTTGTTGTTTGTACTGGCATATAGTTGGGCAAAAACCTAAACATTTCCCCTAATTCTTCTTCATTTGCTGTGAATTCTCCTCTTTCATTTATGATACTGCTAATTTGGTTTTGATTTTTACTGTTTAGAAAGATAAAAATTTTCCCCCAAGGACTGCTTTGGCCGAATCCCCAAAATCTTTGTATGTTGTCTCATTGTTGTGATTTTATTTAGAGAAATTATCTATTGTTTCTATGATTTGTTCTTTGACTTACCAATTCTTTTAGATTAAGTTATTCATTCTTCAATTAAATTTTAATCCTTTCTTTCACAGTTCTTTACCAAATGTAATTTTTATTCCATATGGTCAATAAGGGAATGTCTGATATTTCTGCTTTTCTGCAAGTATCTGTGAGGTTTTTATACTCAAATACACAGTCAATTTTGGTAAGGGTACCATACATATTGCACGTGTGTATGTATATATGTATGTATACACACAAATATACACAATACATATATACACACACACTCTTTTCTATTTCCATTTGATAACTGTCAGAGAACTATTATTCTAAAAATTCTATTCAGTCATTTACTTATCCTTCTTATTTTTGTTAAATCAATCTAGTTTTGAAAGAGGCACACTGAAGTAACCCACCACTATAATTTGACTGTTTTCCCCTATAACTTGTTTTGTCTCTCCTTTAAATATTTAGATGCTAAGCTGTTTGGTGCATATGTGTAGTATCGACATAAATTCACTGTCTATAATACATTTCTTTATTTTTTTCAATTTCTTTATTTTTAGTTTTCAACATTCATTTCCACAAGATTTTGAATTACAATTTTTTTCTCCCCGTCTTTACCCTACCCACACCCCAAAATAGCAAGCCTACTGAATGCCCTTTCCCCCAATCTGTTCTCTTTTATGTCCTCCCTCATCCCCCCTCTAACTTTCTAGTAGAGTAAGATGGATTTCTATACCCCAGTGCCTGTATATCTTATTTCCCAGTTGCATGTAAAAAGCAATTTTGGGGGGGTTTGTTTTTTGCTTTTTGGAAGGCAATTGGGGTTGTGACCTGCCCAAGGTCACACAGCTAATAAGTGTTAAGTGTCTGAGGCCGGATTTGAACCTAGGTCCCCCTGACTTCAGGGCCAGTGCTCTACTCACTGCGTCACCTAGCTGCCCCTAAAAAGCAATTTTTAAAAAATATTTGTTTTTGGAGTTCCAGATTTTTTCCCCTTCTACCCTCCTCACAAACCCCACACTGGGAAGATAAGCAATTCAATATAGGTTGTACATGTAAAGTTATGCAAAACATTTCCATAGTAGTTATACTGTGAAAGACTATAATTTTCTCCATCCTATCCTGTCCCCCACTTATTCTAATTTTCTTCTTTGACCTTGTCCCTTTTCAAAAGAGTTTACTTCTAACTACCCTCTCCCCGATTCTGCCCTCCCTTCTATCATCCCCATCTTATCCCCTTCCCGCCATTTTCCTGTAGGGTGAGATACCCAATTGAGTGTGTATGTTATTCCCTCCTTAAGCCAAATTCAATGAGAGTAAGGTTGGCCCATTCCCTTTCACCTTCCTGCTCTTCCCCTCCATTGTTACAGTTTTCTCTTGCAACTTTTATATGAGATAATTTACCCTAATTTATCTCTCCCTTTCTCCTTCTCCCAATATATTCCTCTCTCACCTCTTCATTTTATTTTTTTATATCATCCCTTCATATTCAACTCATCCTGTGCCCTCTGTCCATGCACACATGTTCATACATATGCATCCACTCACATGCATAGTTATATACACATACACTCTCCTATACATACATATATGTGTATGTATAGATATGTGCACACACACACATACACATAGATGTCCCTTCAACTATCCTCATACTGAGAAAAGTCTTATGACTTACAATGATCATTTTTCCATGTAGGAATGTAAATAGTTCAACTTTAATAAGATCCTTATGATTTCTTTTTCCCGTTTACCCTCTCATGCTTCTCTTGCTTCTTATATTTGAAAATCAAATTTTCTGTTCAGCTCTGGTTTTTTCATAAAGAATGCTTGAAAGTCCTCTATTTCATTGAATGACCATATTTTTCCCTGAAGTATTATACTCAGTTTTGCTGGGTAGGTGATTCTTGGTTTTAATCCTAGCTCTTTTGACCTCCAGAATATTATACTCTAAGCCCTTCAATCCCTTAATGTAGAAGCTGCTAGGTCTTGTGCTATCCTGATTGTGTTTCCACAATACTCCAATTGTTTCTTCCTGACTGCTTGCAGTATTTTCTCCTTGACCTGGGAACTCTGGAATTTTTCTATAATGTTCCTAGGAGTTTTCTTTTTGGGATGTTTTTAAAGAGGCAATTGGTAAATTCTTTCAGTTTCTCTTTTGCCCTCTGGTTCAAGAATATCAGGGCAATTTTGCTTGATAATTTCTTGAAAGATAGTGTCTGGGGACCTTTTTTTGATCATGGCTTTCAGGTAGTCCAATAATTTTTAATTTGTCTCTCCTGGATCAATTTTCCAGGTCAGTGGTTTTTCCAACAAGATATTTCACATTGCCTTCTATTTTTTCATTTGTTTGGATCTGTTTTATAGTATCCTGATTTCTCATAAAGTCATTAGCTTCCATTTGCTCCAATCTAATTTTGAAGGAATTATTCTCTTTAGTGAGTTTGTGAAATTCCTTTTCCATCTGGGCAAATTGGCTTTTTAAAGCGTGCTTCTCCTCACTGGCTTTTTGGGCCTCTTTTGCCCTTTGGGTTAGTCTATTTTTTAAGATGTTATTTTATTTAGTATTTTTTTGGGTCTCCTTTAACAGACTTTCTTTTCATGATTTTCTTCTATCATTCTCATTTCTCTTCACAATTTTTTCTCCACTTCTCTTATTTTAATTTCAAAATCTTTCTTAAGCTCCTCCATGGCCTGTAATTAGTTCATATTTTTCTTAGAAACTTCTGATGCAGGAATTCTGACTTCATTGTCTTCCTCCCATTCCATTCTTTTTATCCTTTATGTCCCCATAAAAGGATTTTATGGTCTGTTTGTGCTTTCTCTGCTTGCTTATATTGCCAGCCAATCACTTGACTTTTAAGCTTTTTGTCATGGTAGAACTCTGCTTCCAGATTGCAAAGGGCTATGTTCCAAATCGCTGGGGTTTCCACAGCTGCCAGAGCTATTAGAAGTGCACCCTTGGGGTGGCCAGGTAGCACAGCAAGTAAGAGCACCGGCTCCAGTGTCAGGATGACCTGGGGATCAAATCTGGGCTCAGACACTTAGCACCCACCCAGAAACACCTGGCCGTGTAACCTTGAGCAAGTTACTTAACCCCAATTGCTTAGGGGCAGCCAGGTGGCTCAGCGAGTAAGAGCACCGGCTCCAGTGTCAGGATGAGCTGGGGATCAAATCTGGGCTCAGATACTTAGCATCACACCCAGAAATAACTGGCCGTGTAACCTTGAGCAAGTTACTTAACCCTGATTGCTTAAAAAAAAAAAAGTAGTACACCCTCCCTGCAGCCCCCACAAGCTCTGGCACACTGGCTACACACCCCAGGACCACAACCCAAGACCACGAGCCAGATCCAAGCACGATAAAGCAAGAGGGATTACCGCTGCTTGGTCCCCCTATGATCTGTAGGCCAGGAACTCTGGAAGCAGCCATGCCACCACACCTCTGCCACTTCTTGCCTGGGAGCAGGGGTCAGACCATGCTCTTCTCCATCCAATTCCAGCAGAGTTCCCGACTGACCTTTTACTTTCTTTTTGGTGTTTATGGGTTGAGAAGTCTGGAAACCACCACAGCTGCTGGTGATTTACTCTCCTAAAGTCTGCTCTGGCCACCCCGGGTTCAGAACCCTGTGGCTCTGGAGGGACTACACTTGGCTCCCAGCTCCATGTGACAGACCCTTCCTGTCAGTTTGCTGGGCTGCCTTCAGTGGGAGATTTGTTTCTCTCTGTCACTTTGTGGGTTCTATAGCTCTAAAATTTGTTTAGTCATTTTTTAGCATGTATTGGAGGTGGTGGGAGTCAGAGCCATGCAGAAGTCCTGTTTTCATGCTGACATCTTGGCTCTGCCCTGTCTATAGTACCTTTCAATAAAATGTAGTTTCCTTGTTTATCTTTTTAAATAAATTTTAATTTTGCTGTTGCCTTGGCTGAGATCATGACTGCTAATCTTGATTTTTTTAGTTCAGCAGAAGCATACTAGATTTAGTTCAGCAGAAGCATACTAGATTTTGCTCCATTCCTTTATTTTTAATTTTCAACATTCACTTCCATAAGTTTTAAGTTTTCTCCTTCTTTCTCTCCTCTCCTTCCCCAAGACAGCATGCAATATGATATAGGTTCTACATAAACATTCCTATTAAACATATTTTCACATTAATTGTGTTGTATAGAAGGATTAGAACAAAGGGGAGAGCCATGAGAAAGAAAAAAACAAAACCAAAAAAAGAAAACACTTTGCTTCACTCTGCATTCAGACTCCACAGCTCTTTCTCTGGATGCTGATGTCATTTCTCATCTTAAGTGCTTTGGAAATGTTAGAACCTTGTATTGCTTAGAAAGGCTAAGTCTATCAAAGTCAGTCATTGCACACTGTGGCTGTTATAATGCATACTGTTATCCTAGTTCTGCTCACTTCACTCAGCATCAGTTCATATAAGTTTTTCCAGGTTTTTCTGAAATCCACCTGCGCATCATTTCCTTTTTTTTTTTTTTTTTAAAGCAATCGGGGTTAAGTAACTTGCTCAAGGTTACACGGCCAGTTATTTCTGGGTGTGGTGCTGAGTATCTGAGCCCGGATTTGATCCAGGTCATCCCGACACTGGAGCCGGTGCTCTTACTCGCTGAGCCACCTGGCTGCCCCTAAGCAATTGGGGTTAAGTAACTTGCTCAAGGTTTCATGGCCAGGTGTTTCTGGGTGGGTGGTAAGTGTCTGAGCCCAGGATTTGATTTCCAGGTCATTCCAACACTGGAGCTGGTGCTCTTACTCGCTGTGCTACCTGGCCACCCCCTGCACATCATTTCTTATGGAACAATAATATTACATTATATTCACATACCACAACTTGTTCAACAATTCCCCAATTGAGGGTATCCCCTCAATCTCTAGTTCTTGACCACCACAAAAGGAGGTGCTATAAATATTTTAGTACATGTGGGTCCTTTCCTCATTTTTATGATCTCTTTGGGATACAGTCCTAGAAGTGGTATTATCCAGTCCTTTATTTCAAAGCTGTAGTAGTCTTTAGGTATCAAGTGTGTTTTTTTTTTTTGTAAACAGAAAGCTGTTGTCTTCTGATTTCTAATTCATTCTGCTACCCTCTTTTGCTTTATAAATGAGTTCATCTCACACACATTTACGGTTATGATTATTAGCTGTCTATTTCCCTCCATCCTACTGTCTTTCTCATCACTATGATTTCCTCTCTTTTGCTCCCTTGCCTCTTTTTACAATGAAGAGAGTGGTAGGAGAAGAGTGTGTTCAGCCCAAGAGCTCTATGCTTGATGCAATCTTCTTCTCCTCCCTTGTTCCTTTTTTCTTCCTCTCATACAGACACCAACCACAGGTTCTTACCTTTTCTTTCTTTACTTTTTAAATTGCTCTTCACAATTTCCTGCTTTGAATGGCTCCCTCTCCCTATTCCTCTTTCTCCATTAAGTTCAATGTATTTCTACACCAAATTGGGTGTCTGTTCTATCCTACTTTGAACAGTGAGGTTCAGATGATGATTCACTTTCAGATGAAAGTGACTTTCAAGTGATATTTACTCCACCAGTCACTTTTTTGTTTGAACAGAATTCTACTTTGAGCATCCCAATTATGTGAACTGCTTAGTTTGGTGCTCTTTTTCAATCTTTTATGGAATATTTGTAGGGTAAAACTGGGCTATGCTGCTCCATAATCTTTTCTGGTCTCCCAATCAGCATATATTTTGAGGGTGGGGAAAGATTTCAACATGTATCTTCAAATCCTCAAGTATGATGCTCAGGTTTGGTGTAAAGGAAGACTGTTTTTCAGATACTGAACTCTTTGAGAAAGGACAGCTAATTACCTAGGAGCAAGCAAAATGGCTGCAAGAGGGATCTGGGTCAGATAAATGGATGAATATCTTTAGAGATAAGAATGGATCTTAGTGCTCATTTAATCCAACCTCTTCACTTCATAGATGACCTTTCTTCTCTCTATATATCCCATTGTTTTAAATTATGTGATGGATGTAAGATACTATATATAACTAAGAAGACCTAGATCCTAGTACTGGCTCTGTTACTACAAGTTGAGTTTAGAAAAGTCATTATCCTCCCCTGGGCTCATTTCATCTTCTCGAAAATGATCGCTAAAGCAATTTCCAGATCTAAGTCTTTTGACTTAAGGTAATTTTAAACCTTTTATATAGCTTGAAGAATTAAACCTACCAAAGGCATCCAGTGTTTTGTTTAACCAACAGTTATTAAGTGCTTGGTGTATACAGGCATTGTGTTACGTGCTGAGAAAGGAAGGCCATGCCAAGGTTTAGATAAGAAATTATAATGATTGCTTCCATGAAGCTTACATTCTAGTCATTAAAAAAAAAAAGTCTTAGTTTCCTTAAAGCAGTTCCACCAGAGTCACCTTAGTGTCCTATATTTAAGATGAATTTCAAAAACAAACAAACAATCAAAAACCTTGTACTTAAATGTTTTGCCTGGGAACAGACTTCTTTTAGGAAGGACAAAAGATAAAAACTAAATGGTGGCATACATATAGCACGACCTTTCAATACAAATAACACTAATATAAAAATAAATAAATAGGGTAAGTGAAAGATTGAATAGATCACACTTTTAGGGGGAAACTACATACAAGGCTTACTTTTTTTTTTTTAAAAAGCAATTGGGGTTAAGTAACTTGCTTAAGGTTACACGGCCAGTTATTACTTCTGTGTGGGTGCTGCGTATTGGAGGCTGGAACCAATCCCAGGTCTCCCGACTCCGGGGCCAGGGCTCTTACTCACTGTGCCACCTGGTCGCCCCAACAAGACTTAATTTTTTTTACAAAATTATTTCTACCATATGAGCTAAATACTTTTAGTTTAAATGTAAATTATAGCAAGGGAGTAAAATCCTATACAGTTCACAAGGCTTTAAAATACACAAACTCATTAAGCCTATTTACATGAGCAAATGTAATACTTTGTTTTATAAATAATCTTCATTCAATGTTACTATGTATAAAAACTAGTTAGGTGTAACTGCTGTGCCTTAATTTTAAGTGCTATGCTAGAGAATGTAACGACCACAATTCAAGGTTTGTTTTTCATTGCTATGATGAGACTGCTTACATTTTACACTATCTCAATACTAACAGTAGTTACTGGGAAGCATCCTAGTATGACTATGAATGTTACACTATTCCTTTGCAAAATTCAAAGAAGACAATGAGACACAAAATGGATTTATCCATGGATTTTTTAGATTCGACAATTTTGGCTCAGTGTTCTTTTCAATTCTGTGTTCTAATCCTGATTCTATCATGAGTCATTCAACCATATGACCTTGCGTAAAACATTTATCTCTCAACCTCAGTTTCCTAGTTTGTAAAATGACAGAATTAGACTAGATGACCACTATAGGTCTTATATAGCTCAAAAATTCAATGATTCTGTATACCAAAACTAAAAATAATCACTAAAAGTACAAAGTACAATCTGTCCCTTCTTCACTCAATAGCCTCTAAGCACTAAATAGTAAGACAAATAATTGAATTAATAATGTTCCTTGCATTATAATTCCACTAGTTAGATACACAAAGAAAATGAACACTCAAATAATTTCTTTAGGGTAACTAAATCAGGAAAACAGGAGGGAAAATGAACCATTTAAAGCTTTCTCTAAAACAGAATTAAATGATTTGGAATAGCTTCTGAGCTTCTGGAAACCACAACAGCAGAGAGAACATTATAACAGGGAGACAAAAAGGAAGCAAAAGATGCTTTGGGAATGGATGTTTGGGTCTGACTACCAGTTTAATAGGAAAATAGCAAACAAGCTCTGTGAGGAGCAGATGCTGCTGCAAATGCAAGGACAATCTTTATGTGAATACTGGTGAGAAAGATCTGTTCATAGAACAGCAGTCATTTCAATCATATTCACATGGGCAAATCACTCCAAGTGATGAAATGTTCATATTTTAAAAGAAAGGATGCAATAATGGTTGGAATATACAGTAGAATAACAGACTGCTTCTTTTTAAGAAGATTCAGGTTTTATACAGAAAAGCCAATAAACAAGATAAGACCTTCAAAAGTGATGCCAGAGTTAAACTTTCAATTAATACATTGTTCAAGGAGAAAAATATGAAGTCTCTGGGGGCTCAGTCAGTTAGGCAGAAAGTCATTCCACCCTACCAAAGTGGTGTAATGGGAATGTAAATTTTTAAGATCTTCCCTGCCCCTAGGCTAAAGTGCACCTGGAGCCTGGGGTGGGAGGCTTGTTTTCAGTAGATACTTTTTGATTGGCCAGTGGGTCCAGAAGGTTGTTACATTCTCTGAGCCAGGAGAAGGCTATATAAACCCTGATTTGAGGCTTTGTTTTGGGGCTCACTTTGAGAAGGGTTCTGTGATTTGATCAGATGAGACTCTGGGAAGCCATTATTGAGAGCCCCCCCCCCCCTTTGAAAAACCCAGATGTTGATTTGCTATGGATGTAATGGTTGGACAGTTTGGAAACCTGTCTACTTGATCTGTTTCTCTGTCTTGATAATTCTGTCTGTATACTCTGAAGTTCGGGGTACTGACCTTTTTCCCCTGACCTAGGTAAACAATATATATATGTTGACTGATTAAAGTAAGCTTGTTAACCCCTTTTGAGTTGCTTTCCTTTAACAAAGCAGATCTAAGAACCTGTGTTGGCAGCCACTCTGGGGACGCTTGGGGTGCTTGCTGCAACAAGTGGTTAAGCAGCAATTGCAACAACTATGTGGCTTTTAGTTATGGAGAAAAACTTAGATACAGGAGAATGAAGACAGTGCTCACATTAGTAATTTAATTGATCCATACTCTAATGAGGGGGTTATAGTTTGTGCAAGGTTATGGTGTGATTGAGAGGTTGCAGGAAGCAGAAGGGATAAGAAACTAAGACTATGGCTCAGATAAAGAGAATTTCCAGTGTCTATGTACCACTATCCATTCAGACTCATTCTCCTTGACCTCTCACTCTTCCTCACCCCACATATCCAATCCATCAGTAAATAAACATTTATTAAGCACTTACTAAGTGCCAGGCACTGTGCTAAGTGCTGAATCAGTTACCAAATGCTGTCAGTTCTATCTCCACAGCAGCTCTTGCATCAACCCCCTTCTCTTTATTTACATCATTACTACCTCATTTCAGTCACTCATTACTTTTTACCCACACCATTTCATTGACCTTCTAATTGGTCTCTCTGTCTCAACTCTCTCAACACTACAATCCATCCTATACAAAGCTTCCAAAAATAATTCAGTTCTGACTATTTTGCTTTCTTACCTAATAAATCCCACTGGCTTCCCATTGCATTCCGGATCATATATGCCCTTCTCTCTGTCACTGAAAACACAATCTGACCCAAACTTAAATAGCCTTTACAATCTGATCTGAGTCTAAATTTTTAGCCTTATTTTACAAATAATGCATTATCTACAATCTAGCATCAGGCCAGACCAGACTTTTGGCTATTCCTCACATGAGGTATCCCATCTCCCACTGAAGTGTCTGGCAAACAGAGGGAGAAAAAATGGAAGTATCATTGGATTTTATATTCTTGGGCTCAAAAATTACTGCAGATGGTGACTGCAGCCATGAAATTAAAAGACGCTTACTCCTTGGAAGGAAAGTTAGGGCAAATCTGAACAGCTTACTAAAAAGTAGAGACATCACTTTGACAGCAAAGGCCTGTATGGTCTAAACTATGGTTTTTCCAGGAGTAATGTATGGCTGTCAGAGTTGGTCTATAAGGAAAGCTGAGCACTGAAGAACTGTAATGCTGAAGAAGACTTCTGGGATTCCCATTGACTGCAAGGAGATCCAATCAGTCATTACTTAAAGAAATTAATTTTGACTATTCACTGGAATGACAAATACTAAAGTTGAAGTGTAAATACTTTGGCCACATAATGAAAAGAGGGGACTCACTGGAAAAGAACCTAATACTGGGAAAGATTGAAGGTAAAAGGAGAAGGCTGAGATAGATAGATAGTATCACAGAAACAACAAACATGAACTTCCACAGACTTCAAGAGATAGCAGAGGATAAAAGGGAGGGCCTGGCATGCTATAGTCCATGGGGTCACAAAAAGTTGGACATGACCAAACAACAAAAGACTAACTAAACTAAGGTCACACAAGTGGAAGAATTGGGATTTAAACCTTTCTGACTCCAAATCTGCAACTGATGGGGGAAGATGACAGGTCCTACAAATATTCCAGGAAAGCTTAAAAAAATGCATCAGAAGGAAAAAAGATCGAAAAACCAAGCTATGATATCCTTAATGCAGCCTAGGACTACACAAAAAGGCCACCAGAATCCTGTGGAGGCTCTTGGTACATATAAGTCAGGGTAAATGGAAAGACCCATAGTGGCAGACAGGGCTAGACCAACTAGGCAGTCCTCAAACAGTGCTGCCCCAGCCACAGCAGAATAGTCTCAGCAATGTTCAGGCAGCTCAGCCCAAGGCACAGAAGGAGACAACGTTAGAGTAGTTCCCAAGTAGCAGTGCCAAGGCAGCCTATGCCCTAGCACAACAGAAAAAAGAGCCAGGGCAACACCTGGCAGGCATAGCACCTGGGGTCTTTCAGAAAGTCTATTACCAACCTAACAACATCTAGTTGGGGCCTGAAAAGCTCATAGCAAGGGATGGAGCTAATTTTGGGTTTGGACTTGTGCAAGTAGGAGCCATAGAAGAAGCCACGGGAAAAACATAAGTTTAGCAACTAGGAGGCTGAGCCAAAATAGGAATTCCTACAGGAGGAGGGGCCTAGTTGTTGCACATTCAGGACCAAGCAGGGCCTGCTGACACCCTCCAGGAATTAAGGAGGAGCAAAGTCTGACTCAAGCATAAAGCCTCAATACAGAAACAGGCTGGAGATATGACTAAAGAGAAGAGAATATTGAACAGAACAAAGCAATGCAACTGGATTGAGAGAAGCCCAAGAAGTAAACCCAGAAGAAGGGAGTAACTCCTTATGTCCAAAGATGGCCTCACAGAAAAAAAAATGCCCTGGTCATAAGTATCTAGATGAAATGAATGATACTTCTTGTTTCATTTTTCTAAATAATCTCATAGACCTTTTGTAAAATTTCATGTTAAAGGAAATACTACAGAAGAAAGAATGACAAGGAGAATATTTTTAAAGAGATGGAAATAAACCTCACCCAAAAATTGAACTCCCTGAAAATTAGCATGAGCCAAATATCAAGTAAGGACTCCACAAGACAAAAAGAAATATTAAAACAAAATCAAAAGGTTGACAAAAAAACCAAAATCTAAGATACAGAAGACCTAAAACAACTGACCTGGAAAATAGGTCAAGAAGGGATAACCTGAGAATCTTAAGACTACTTGAAATACAGTGCTCTTTCCAGTGCATACTCTGAAACACGAAGAACTAAAGAAAAATTTTAAAAATGAAACATTTTTTAATAAGGGAAATCATTATTTCCTTTCACAGGATTGCCACACAAGACAAACTAAAGTAAAAATGACTTCCACCTAAAACAACAACTGCCTAAAAAATACCTGGGCTTAACAATCATTGGTATCAATAACAACCTATATTTACATAGTATTTTGAGGTTTGTAAATCCCCCAAGATTGAATGGGCTGCCTTGGGAGGTTGGAAGGATTGATCCCTCTCTTTAGAGATCTTCAAGTAGAGGTTGGATAAAACACTTGGGGGCAGGGCATGTGAACATGAGATTATTTTTGTATGATGCCCTCTAAAATTCTGAACTCTAAAAATTTGTGATTTTGTGAATGCAATTCAATCATCATTTAAATGCCTATTACGTGCTAAATATTAGAGGTACAGAGATGAGAGGACAGATAAATACTTAGAGACACAGAGAGGCACAGAGTCAGATATAGGAGAAAGGGGAAGGGGAAAGAAGGGAGAGAGGGAGGGAAAGAGAATGTACATCTCATCCCTCAAAGGGTACATGTTTGCAGTTAGGTATAAAGAGGGAAGGCCACATAAAGGAGGTAGCAACCTGAGTTCCAAGAAAGAAAAGGATTTTGAGGGATTCAATAGCTCTCACACACAACACTCCTACAATTCTTGTCCCCCAGCCTTTTTACCAGTTGCTCCCACTGTCTGGAATGCTGCCTTTTCACCTCTGCCTCTTGGGAGCCTGGATTTACTTCAAGCCTCTGATAAAGCTCCCCATTCTGAAGGAGATCCTCTCACCAAGCTGCCAGTGTTTCCTGACAAAAGATTACCTAGTATCTGCTTTGTATACATTTCTATAAGTACACATACTTTCTTCCTCCTTAGAACTTAATTTACTCTAGGGCAAGAACTTCTCTGTTTTTTTTTTTTTCCATATCCCCAGGGTCTTTTAGGTACACAGGAGGCGCTTAATAAATGCGGTCAAATGTGAAAGGAAGTACACATCAGGTGTGGGGGACAGAATGTGCTAAAGTATGGGGGGAAATCCCTTGCTGAGATCTGGGAAACACTGGTAATACATTTAGTTAGAATAGACATTTCATGAGGGCAAGGGACTGTCTGATTTTTGTTGTTTATTCCACAGCATCCACAACACAGTCCAGCACAGAGCTGGTGGTTAATAAGGGCTAGCTGAAAGAATAAACTTAAAATGCATGGAGTAAAATAATACAAAATATGACTGCAAAGAGGCTTTTTTAAAAAAAAGATTTTCTTTTTCTGCTTTTTGGAGGGGGGAAGTTAAGGCAATTGGGGTTAAGTGACTTGCCCAAGGTCACATGGCTAGTTTTGTGTCAGAATTGGGATTAAATGCCTAACTAGATAGCACTGCATAAAAACAGATAACACATTCATATAAACTTTTTTTTTTCTTTTTGGAGGGCAAATGGGATCAGGTGACTTGCCCAAAGTCTCACAGCTAGTAAGTGTAAATGTCTGAGGCCAGATTTAAACTCAGGTCCTCCTCACTCCAGGGCCAGTGCTCTATTCACTGCACCACCTAGCTGCCCTGTCATATAAACTTTTAAAGAAAAGTTTGACAAATACTGCAGGTCAAAATAGCCAGATACTCTCTTCAGCTCATTTTTTTCCTGCCAATAATAGTCTTAATATGTGGTCCAGGGCAAGCAGTGGGTTATCTCATGGACATCCAGGATTCATTTCTCTGTATTATTAAATATACTTTAAGGTATGATTTTAGAGGTAAGGATAAATCATCTAAGAAATTTACACTTGTGGCTGAGGTTTCCAAACAAAACGTGGTACTAAACTCACTATTTAATATTCAGATTCATCTTATGTGATAGTAATAGAATTTTTTTGCTTTAGGAACTTAAGTAACTGGATATAAAAATTAATTATTAAACTATTCACATTATTCTACATTCTCTTCCAAGCTTTATGTACATGGCATTTTACGTAGCTGTTATCAGTATATATGTTGTCTAATTTTCTGCTTTTCACACATTTTATATAAACATTTATTCTCATGCACTGACAGTCCACATATTTATAATTTTTAATAATCATGGAGAAAATTCTTATTTCTATTGGTAGAGAAGTTCCTCACTAGGAACTTCCTATATTGAGGAAATCACTGGTCCAGTTTAAAAACAAAACATCACAAAACAATACAAACCAGCCTGACAGCCCCTGTAGGAACCTGTGGGACCCCTGTGATGGAAGGAAGGTCAGTTTCAGAGCCAGAAGACCTAAGATCAGACCTACCTCCTCTGCAACCACAGGCAGATCCTGGCTCTGGGCAACTCTCTAAAACTCTCAACTACAGCTGCCAGGGAGTCAGTTCCCCATCTCTCTCCTCCTACTTTCTCTCCCTCTCCCTCCCCCGCCCCCCACCTCCATCACTGGTCTGAATTAAAACAACAAACAAACAATAAAATCTCCAACAAGGACTTCTGTGGTATTACATGACATCTACATATGTATCTATTTCAGGGGCCCTTCTCTTCTCTCCCTACACTCTCAGTGACTTCATTATTTCCCATGGGTTTAATTATTTCTATGCTGTAGGAATCATAAATTCAGCAAAGGAGACTGAGAAGGAACAGTGAGATAGGTAGGAAGAGACCCAGGAGAATAAGTATCCAGGAGAAGAGGGCAGGTGTACATTAAGATGGATTAGGCCATGGAAAACTCAAAGATGAAGACAGAAAAAAGGCTATAATATTTGGCAATTAGAGAAATAACAGAGTCAAGATGTTGGAAAAGCAGGAAACAGTATGGCAGGAGCTACCCCCACTCCCCCAAACAGATCTAGAAAATGCATCAGCCAGAATCCAACTGGAGAAACACAGAGAAAGTTACAGTGAGTTACTTTTCCAGTATAGGAATATATATATATATATATATATGTATATATATATATGGATATATAATGGAATATTTTGGAATAATGGAAATTTTCAAGTAGTTGATACTTATCACTATGAGCACCAAAAAAAATCTTAATTTAGATAGAGATCATCTCTCTTAAAATATATTAAACACTGTTTTGCTTTCTCATGAATATACTGATTATTTAAAATTTATCAGATAACTTAGTAGCATAATTATGAAAATATATCATAGCATTTAGAACCATAAGAGGCCTTAGAGCTTATCTACTCTGGTCCCCTTGTCTCAGACATGAGGAAACTGAATCCCAGACAAAGTGACTATTCCACGGTTATACAAATAGCAGGTAGCAGAAACAGAATTTGAAAGTAAGTTCTCTTGATTCAAAATTTAATGCTATGGAATCCAGAAATGTCCAAGATAGGTCCATGTGTCTTCTACACATCTCCTTGTGGGCTACCTTTCATGTGCCTGAATTCAATGTAAATTGAGAGGCATAAAGGAAGATTCAACTGTTCCAAATGGATTTTTTTTTGGCTGCCTACTGGATAATTGGAATGATAAAAGAAAAAAAAAACCAGAAAGCATACATTCAGCATTCACGCTTACATACTGATAGATAAAAATCAAAACGATTTTAAATGCTTTTCAGGATGTGCTATATTAGGAACCATTCAATAAGATTTCCAAACAGATGACCTCAGCCTCAAAGTTAAGCTGATAAGTGCTGCTTATGTTACAATTAATATTTAATTGCTAGAAAAGTAATATGTAATAGTTAACGTGGCTACAGCGATCCTACGCCCTAGATGTTCTGGTACAGCTTCTACTTCAAATATTCTATCCTTTTAGCCCCATAAACCATCAAAAATGATATGAAAAGTCCAATATTTTGGCAAAAAGTAAATGAACATATTAAGTCAGTAAGCATTATAACAAACATATCTCAATCACAAGAGACTGATAGCCAGAGAATGGAGAATCATAGGCTAAGGAAATTATGAAATTACATTCATCATATCAAGTATGAAATAGTTAAGCAACATATAGATGTCTGGTGTTCAATGGGTATATTTAAGCAGTACAGCAGTGGCAATGATTTATTAAATAGTAATTGCTGTGGTAAAGTACACAAATGCCACAGCTATTTCATCTATATAACAAAATAAATCAGAAAATCTTTCTTCAGACGTACTCCAATACTGGTTCAGAAGAGGTGGTAGGAAGTTTGGAGTGTCACAAGAATTCAGAAAAGGGAGATAATGCAGTGTAGTGGAAAGAAACGTGTAGCCGTAGAACCTAGGTCTGTGGGCCCTCAGGCAACTCTACTATCAAATGAGGACACAAGAAACTGGGCCAGTTGACTTCTAAGGCACCCTCCAGTTCTAACTTATGGTTTTAAAAATCTTACTATGAGTACTTAATAAAAAAAATACAGTATTTAAATAGGTAACCTCTAATCTGTAATAATGCTATGTTTTAAACAAGAACATGTGTGTGGGAGAAGATAGCTGGAAATAGTAGGAAAGAATCATTTAAAAATTTGCTTAAAATCTTATTTATTTCTTTTATTTCAATGGCTAAACATTTTAATGGATTAACTTTCCAGTATATGTCAAATGAACCCTCAGAAAAACTGCCAGCAAAAATAATTCACTATGTGTTTTCATGTATATGTGCAATAAAAAGACCTTTAAATGGAGAGCTCTGTAAAACTGATCGCACTGTGACTTTAAAATGTCCTCCTTTGAATGTCACAAAATCTATATATGCTATACATTAAATTGTCCTGGTCTCCTAGTTCTTGTAAACCCTCTTCTTCCCCTCCATTAATTTTTTTTAGTTAAATACTCAGCCAAATTTAAAACGCTGTTATGTGTTCTTGTGTGTGATGGCTGAGCTTGTACAAGCAAGTGCTTCCTGCATGCAGATCAGACGGGGAACCGCTGTCTGCCTTATTGGAGCCTGGGATGTTTCTGTTTACAAATCCTGGAGCCAGGCCGGGGCCTTGACTGGAGGCATGCAGTCTGCTTCCTTGCTACACTCAGCCTTTGTCTGGGTCTGTGTCAAAGAAAGAACAACATTGTTGTGTGTGCAGTTAGCAGCAAAGGAACGGTTTAAATATAACACACCAGCACAGGCTTTTAATCCTTTTATAGTCCCTTGCAGAAAGGTAAATTAAGGATTAGTGGTCTTTTAAAGAAGCAATAATACTTCAATAAAATTAAGGAAAGGCATGTAAAGTAAAAATAATTAATACACAATCATGGTGAAATTAGTTCCCCAAAGAAATCATTCTGATTGTTAAATTTTTACCAAGTATACTTACTGTCTGATTTACTTAAATATCAATGTGTTAAGTAAATATTTTAAAAGATAAGAAAAATACACAATGCAGATTTATCTTAACTAATCTATTTGAAAATTCAACTATTAATGAGCTGAAAATAATGCTCGTATTTAATATGCTAAAAAAAAGACATCTTAAAAATATCAGGTTTACTGCCTTTTGTCCTTTTTGCCAGTTAAGTACTGAAATATCAAACATTTATCTGAGCTACTTCAAATGAAGCTTTCCTTATGTTAAACATTTTTCCTACTTAATAAAAGTCAGCATAAAAGTTTTTTAATTCAGTCAAGAAAAATCTCAGTGTTATAATAAAATAGGAAGAAGACTGACAAATGTGAGGGGGCAGTGAGGAAGAAGGCTAGAATTAGGCAAAATTATAGAAATGATAATGAAAAGCTATGAAAACGACTTTTCAGTCACTGTAAATATTTATTTTTATATATTTTTAAAGTTTCTTAAAAAATTTATGTTATTGGTGATGGGTAAAAGGAAACAAGCCTATATATGTTTTTAAATGACATTCAATAAAATCTATCCAATTAAATAATACTGTATTTTTCTCAGAGAAAAATATCACTTTAACACTGGGTATAAAACCAGTATTTCCACAGATACAAATGCACACTTTAGTAGATACAGCCAAAACTTGAGAATAAAAATCAAATCTAAATACTTTACTAGTTTATTTTGAAATTTATTTAAAGTATAAAGATGATTATACAAAGTGCAACTCCAAATTTTTTCTCTGCCGTGCCTTAATTCCATGCTTAACCAATTTTTTTAGTCTTTTAAAGAAGTTAAATAAAACAAGCACTTGTCACTTCTGATAATAGCTGCAGAACATAATAAAAAATTATCTACAGAAAATACTTGATGGAAAACTCCAATAGCCTTATTTAGGAAGGAAATACAATCTGCAAAACTAAATTCACAAAAGAAGACTCAAATCTGACTGATGTACATGACATTAAAAAACCAAATCAAAATATTTTAAACAAAATTCACAGTAACCCTAATAGCAAAGAAATTTAATTTTTGACAAGAATTCTTTGTCAAATGTTTCTTTTATTGGTCTAAGTGACAACAAATATACTCAGAATTCACACACACACACACAAGATCTTAACTCTAAATAGGACAAAGTTCAAATACTAATGACAGAAAAACAAATTGTCTACAAAAAATTAAGGCAATGTATTCTGTTCATTATAGAAAACTTGCATATAATTACAACTTGCAAAACACTTTCCAAAGAGGACATAGAAATTTTAATGGACCTTTCCCAGGATTTTCTACCGGTCTACTTTTAAGGAGCTTGGTAAATATTAGCTGAATTGTCTTTTTTCCTGGCCAAACCTTTTTAATATGGGGTGGTTTATAGGTCCAACTGACTGAGACTATGACTTGATTACAATAATAAGTAGAGTATCCCTGTAAATAATACATTTTAAGTTTCACAGAGGATTTCTGCAAAAATATATGACTGCTCAAGTCAACAGCAAGATGCTTTCTTTGCTATTTTAAAATACCTAATTTTTTTAGTAAGAAAAATTGAGTAAAGACAGCAGGGAATCAAGTAACCATATAGATTTCCTACCCCCTGAGGACTATACTCAGCTAGTCACTGAAGCATTACCATAGACTATAGTCTATGGTATTGAATAAGGACTCAATTGGAGGCAAAAAGGGGAGAAGGTAAAAGGACACTGAAGAGAATAGAATATTAGTGTATTCATCAGGTCAGAAGAATTTAGCAATATTTAGAACACAATCTGTGATTCAACTGTAAAAACACATAATTTATATATTACTTGGTCTCAAATACACATTTTAATGCACTATAGCTTAGTTTGAATATTTCATAAGGACCATCTTAATAATCCATATTATCTTCTTCCCTTACACATTCATTAAACATGTTCTATATATAATACCTATCAGTTCATATATCTTGGACAAAAGATATAGATGGGTAATAAACTGGGCTCAGTAATGAATAGCAGCTAGCTGGTACAGTGGGGAAGAGTGCTGGGCTTGGAGTTAAGGAGACCTGAGTCCAAATTTGGTCATTTAACTTCTCTGAGCCTCAGTTTTGTCACCTTTAACTAAGGATAATAATAGTACCTGCCTCAAAAAGTTATTGTGAGGATCAAACGAGATATCATGAAAACTTTCAAGACTATACCTATAAATACTAGGTATAATAATAATTACTGTCAATAATTATAAGAAGGAGTGAGCTGAACTACATTTCAAAGAGTGCTCAACACTTCTGATGATCCCCAAAATTCATCTTAAAAAACACCCAGACACATGTCAATATCTTTTTTTTTTAAAGCAATTGGGGTTAAGTAACTTGCTCAAGGTTACACGGCCAGTTATTTCTGGGTGTGGTGCTAAGTATCTGAGCCCGGATTCGATCCCCAGGTCATCCTGACACTGGGGCCAGTGCTCTTACTCGCTGAGCCACCTCGCCACCCCCAACACATGTCAATATCTTATTAAAACAATCAACCAACCAATAAACATATATTAAGTGCCTACTTACATATATATTAAGTGTCAGTCACAGGGATACAAATACAAAAGTGAGAAAAGTCTCTGCCCTCAAAGAAGCTTAGATTTCATTAGATTGTCAAAGATTTTGGAATCAAAGACTTCGGTTTGAATCTCTGCTTTGCTCCTTACTGTCTGTATGACCTTAACTACTCTAGTCTGTAGTTTTGTCTGAAAAATGTTTTAACTAAAAAATTCACTACTCCAGGGTCCCTTCTAGGCCTTAAGCTATGATACCAAAATAAAAGGTGCCATCTGGAAAATATATGATTATAAATGGAGATAGACTAGTTTGAAATGACCACAAAATAAGGCCACAGAGTGACTCTAGGGCTAACTCTACATCACAATCTCCTAACCCAAAATGGAAAGATTTATGATAGTACACATTTTTGCCTATGAAATATCCAATAATAGTGTGTATAAATGAGCACAGTGGTCAGGTATCTGAAAAAAAACAATGAGTTTGTGGTTTAGTGCCAGAAAATTTTTTTCTATATATCAGCCATGTTGCAAAAAAGGAACAAAAAAGAAAAATAAGGAAAGTGACAAAATATGCTTCAATTTGCATTCAGACTCCATCAGTTCTTTCTTTTGAGGTACACAGTTTTTTTCACCTTAAGTCCTATAGAATTGTTTTAGATCATTATATTGATCAGAATAGTTAAGTTATTCACAGTAGATCATCATTATAATACTATGTACAACATTCTCCTGGTTCTGCTCATTTCACTTTGCATCAGTTCATAAATGTCTTCCCAGGTTTTTCTGAAATCCACCTTTTCATCTTTTCTTACACTACAATAGTATTCCATCACAATCATATACCACAACTTGTGCAGTGATTCCCCAAATGATGGGCATCCCCTCAACTTCCAATTCTTTGCCACCACAAAAAGAGCTGCTATTAATATTTTGTACATATAAATCCTTTTCCTTTATTTTTTAAAAATCTCTTTGGGATACAGACATGGTAGCGGTATTGCTAGATCAAAGGGTTTTCAGTTTTCCTAGCCCTTTGAGCATAGTTTCAAATTGCTCTCCAGGTTCAGTTCATAACTCCACCAAGAGTGGATTAGTGTTTCAATTTTCCCACATGCCCTCCAACATCTGTCATTTCCCTTAGTCAAAATATCTAAAAAATATAACTAAATCCATGCTTTCTTCACTATATAGCAGATGCAATGCAGACTCAAGGGAGTCTACAAAAAATATATCTGATATCATAAATGCTTATAATCACACAGTAATCTACTGAATATTTTGACCATAAAAATTAATAATCAATTACTCTCTAATTAAAACATAATCATTTCTTTGGGAAAAATTATATGTTCTCCAAAGGCATAAATCAACCTTTCATGAAATACAAAAATATTATCAATAACTTTAAAGGCATGTGTTTTCCTTAATGGCCACATTACTCTTTAAATCCTTCATTCAACTCTAGTTATTCCAAGTACCACTTCACTTCCAATTTATCCTTTCCTGTGCCTGTAGATTTAGGTTTTAGTTCCATTAATTTTAAAATCTCACATGAAGATGTCCAATTTTTCCAGAAAATCTACTCTATCATCCCCACTCTCATTAATTTTCAATCTCTTTTTACCTACTAGTTGCTGCCCTACTCCTACTCCTTCCCCTGCCCATCCCCACTAATTATCTTCCTATATTTCTCCTCCATCTACAATCAGTGCCTCCATTTCCTCGAACTCTCTTCTTAACTCTTTGCAATCTGGCTTCTGACCTCATCTTTCAACTGAAACTATTCTCACCAAAGTTACCAACGATCTTTTAATCCTCAAATCTAATGGCTTCTTCTCAATCTTCCTTCTTAGTCTCCCTGTAGTCTTTGACATTGTCATTAATCCTTTTCATGATATCCTCTTCTCTCTATGCTTTCATGATGCTGTTCTCTCTTGGTCCTCCTACATCTCTTTCAATTCCTCAGTCTTTTCCATTGGATGTTCAGCCAGGTCATGCCCACTAAAAGTAGATGTCTCCCAAGGTTCTGTCCAGGGCTGTCTTCCCTTCTCCTTCTACATTTTTTCACTTGGTGACCTTATCAGCTCAAACTGGATTCAATTATCATCTCTATGTTTATGATTCCTAGATCTCCTTAATCTGTTTTAACATCTCTCCTTTTATTTCCAACTGCCGATTACATATCTCTAAATGGCTGTCTAATAGACATCTTAAACTCAACATGTCCAAAATTAAATGCATTATCTTGGCCCCTAAATCCTTCCTTCTTGCTAATTTTCCTATGACTGTTAAGGGTGCTACCCTCCTCTTAGTCACTCAGGCTCACAACCTAAATGGCATCATTGATACCTCATTCTCTCTTACTCCCCAATTTGGGGTTAATGCTTCAAGTCATGTTCTATTTTTATATTTTAAGAGAGTTACTGTATTTCATACAAATTTACCAGTTTGCATAATCTTTTCTGTTGAAGATTACTTTAAAACATGTCCCTCAAAAAATTACTTTTAAAAACAAAATTCAAGGCTTAAAATTCTCAACAGGGAAAAGGCTGTACTGTTTTGATAGTAGTAACACTGTAAAACTTTAACATAAAGTCCCTAAACGAAATGAAAGACATTCCATATCTGTGCCAATGCTAATAAAAATAAAAAGGGAAGCCATTTCTTTTGTTCCACGGTGAAATGTTGAAAGTTTTGTTACTATAGCAACATGACAATTCATATTCTATAATATGTAATGCTATTATCAAATGTTTCTATCTCTTAATACCCTAATGAGTTACTGGCTTCTTATGGAAGATGCTTTCCCCAAGTACAGTTCATACCATCTCATTCATTTATTCATTCATTTGTTTGACAAGCATTTACTGAATGCCAAGGAAATATTGAGGAATATTAGTAGATAAAAAGCACAGCATATAATATATGGAATTCTTTCAGGTGGCTAGAAGCTGCAGTAAGAGATATCCATTATGGCAATAGTTGCACCATTCCTCAGGCTGACGGTATACATACTTTGTTGCTTGGAACAAGCCATGAGAGGAACACACACACACACACACACACACACACACACACACTTAAAAACTATATATTTTCATGACTTTTCTGAATATTTGGCACGTAGCATTGTTATAGACATGATTAACTGAATTGAATGATACGCCTGAAAAGCAGCACCACAGTAGGCTGAAGAATCATAACACCAGGACCTTTTTTGTTTTAAGCATAGTAAAACATCTTTCAAACATTAAGTCTGTTGTTTTAAATGCTAGTTATCTTCTGAATTAGGAAGTTAATATAAAAAATTAAACCAATAGGATTAATACTCCAGAGACTGCAATAACAGTAGCTTCCAAGCTTGTTTGGTTCATGAAATAGGTTTTTGAAGTCTCACTGGGCAGTGTAAGAGAACTTGGGTCTTTTCTTTAAGTTTTATTCATGCTGCTGACATTTTTATTTTGCTCTTTGGAGAGGGGAGGGCAGGGCAATTGGGGTTAAGAGACTTGCCCAAGGTCACATGGCTGGTAAGTGCTAAATGTCTGAGACCAGATTTGAACTCAGGTCCTCCTGACTCAGGACAGTGCCATTCTTTTTCTTTTTTTTTTGGTCTTTTGGAGGGGAGAATACAGGGCAATTGGGGTTAAGTGACTTGCCCAAGGTCACACAGCTAGTGTTAAGTGTCTGAGGCCAGATTTGAACTAAGGTCCTCCTGACTCCAGAGCTGGTACTCTACCCACCACTCCACCAGGCTGCCACAGAGTAGTCACAATGATGTTAAAGAACGTATAATTTATACACAGTAACAGCAACACTATGTGATGACCAACTTTAATAGATTTAACTCTTCTCAGCAATACAAGGATCTAAGACAATTCCAAAAGAATCATGATGGAAAATGCTATCCACATCTAGAGAAAGAACTATGGATGAATGTAGATCGAAGCGTACTATTTTCTCTCTCTCTTTTTTTGTTTCTTCTTTCTTGTGTTTTTTCCCTTTGGTTCTAATTCTTTTTTACAATATGACTAATGTGGAAATATGTTTAATATGATTGTATAGGTACAGCCTATGTCAGACTGTATGTTGTCTTGAGAAAGTGGGAGCAGAGGGAGGGGGAAAAAATTTAGAACTCAAAATCTCATAGAAGTGACTGTCGAAAGCTAAAAACAAATAAATAAAAAAATTTAAAAAGAACTTTAATTTACCGAGAAAAGATAGGACAAATGAAAATATATACACAGAACTAAAATTTCTATGCTCACCTAACTGCTTTTAGTCCTCAAGGTAGCATAAGTGGGAAGAAAAACCAAAGGAAGCAGTAACTAGCAAGAATGCTGTTCAAAGCCATAATTATGCATAGATACTGGACTGGCCAGGCTGACTCTAAACCATTTGGTATAGATGTATGCCTTTTTTTTTTTTTTTTTGGAGAGGGGAAGGTAGGGCATTTGGGGTTAAATGACTTGCCCAAGGATATAAGTGTCTGATCCAGATTTGAACTCAGGTCCTTCTAACTCCAGGGCCAGTGCTCTATTCACTGCACCACCTAGCCACCCCAGATGTATAACTTAAATGTCAGAAATCTGACAGTCCAGTATCATGAAATTCTAAGAATAAGCTGAAGCAGAAAGAACACTGACTAAATTTGATGCCAGAATACCTGGGTTTGAAATCCAAGCAATAAGACTGTAGGAAAGTCTGTGACTCTCTTGGCCTCAACCTCCTCATCTGTAAATTTGGGGTAACAATGTTTTTATTATCTACCCTACAGAGTTGTGGTGAAAACTGTACTTAGTAAATCACAAAGTACTGATTGTTGTTTGTCCTTCATTCTCCAGGAAGACCAATGACATCAAGGAAGGTGATGTCTTGATTTGCAGGTGAACTGGATTTAAGTATGGAAGGGAGGTGCAAAGTCACCATCCTCACTACTCCTGAGCCATTTGGGTCCAGGGGTAAGCCAGGTCAGGGACAACTGAAAATGGCCCAGGACAACCACAGAGTACTATGTAAATATGAGCTATGATTGTTATCTTGAGGCCAGGACATACAACAATATTCCCAACACCATATTCCATATCTCCTGCCTCTATATTTTTGCAAAGTCCACTCCCATGCTCACCTTTGCCTTTTAAAATCTTTTAAGTTCTTTCTAGGCTCAGATGAAGTACATGAAGACTAAACTGAGACCTCTAGTTGCTATGACCCTTCCCTTACCCCTAAATAGCTTTGCATGTAATAATCTGTGGTAATGTCTCTCTCCCTCTCCCAGTAAATTGCAATCTCCTTGAGGGCAGGAACTGTTACACTTTTGTCTTTGTATCCCTATTACAGTAATCAATACATATGAGGTACTTATTAAAAATGTGTTGAACTGGATGCTTGGAGGATTTCTTAATCACTGTCATATTTTTCAATCCCTTGGCATAGTTTGTGATCTCTCATTGATTGAGAAGGCAAGTTATAAAGGCAATTCTGCTCAGTCTACAATAACTACATATAGTTTACTGTTATAAATGACAAGGGGCAATGAATATGTAGTATTTTTAATATATTGCTACTTATCTTTAGATTTCTAAATAATATACTATTAGAAAAGACTATTGCCCTAATATCATCATGTGGTAATCAATAATCACTCATATAATAAAAGCCATCATTCACCTTCCTGCCACACTATTAAAGAGGTTTTTTGGGTAGCTAAAAAGAAATATTCTAATGAATGAGTAATGATCTTGTTCTAGGAATACCCTATATCAGCACTATTACATTAGGAATTCTTAATGAATTAAAAAGCCATTTATTATATGCAAAGTACTGTGCTGAGGGTTGGGGATACAAATAGAAAGGTAAGTCACTCCCTGCTTTCAAGATCATTTTTTTTTTAAGCAATCGGGGTTAAGTAATTTGCTCAAGGTTACACGGCCAGTTATTTCTGGGTGTGGTACTGAGTATCTGAGCCCAGATTTGATCCAGGTCATCCCGACACTGGAGCCGGTGCTCTTACTCACTGAACCACCTGGCCACCCCTAAGCAATTGGGGTTAAGTAACTTGCTCAAGGTTACACAGCCAGGTGTTTCTGGGTGGGTGCTAAGTGTCTGAGCCCGGGATTCGATCTCCAGGTCTTCTCAACACTGGAGCCGGTGCTCTTACTTGCTGTGTTACCTGGCCACCCCTACAAGATCATATTTTAATAGGAAGAAAAGATACCTATAGGAAATTTCTTCCATAAGATGGGAAAGTTGAGTGTCCTTAGGGTGAAGAAGCAACGCACATGGTAATGAATCTTTTTTAATGCTATTCCCATTGAAAAAAACTTATCCATTTCTGATGTAGAACTATTTGGTAGAGAACTTTGGTGGCAAGAGCTTTCTTTTCTGGCTCTTCAGTAGCTCTGGCTGTTAAAGAAACCGGGGCTATAATATTTTAGAGAGAGTGGGCAGGTAGCACTTCCCAGGAGGGCCATGGCTAGTATGGGCAGCACTGCTATTCCCAGCATTTGGAGGCTTACTTGCCTATTGATAGAGATTGTTCAGCAGTTGGTAGTAATGTTATGACACTTACTACCTTTAAGACTATGGGCAAGTCACTTAACCTCTGTGAGCCTCAGTTTCCAAAATGTGGATAATAATAGTATCTACCTCAAAGTGTTGTTGCAAGGAACAAATGAGATAACATGGGAAGTACTCTGCAAACATTAAATTGTGATAGAATACTATTATTAATATTTTCCAAAAGGGTTGCTGCCTTCAATGTTGACTGTAAGGGCTGGGCTGGAAATGATGAGTGGCCTGGGTATGGAGACTGCAAATCTTGGGGTTATTGGGCTCTGAGTCCTGGTCCACCTCTACTAGGATGCCAGAGGAGGTGGTAGTGGTCTGACTTACCTGGCATATGCTGCTTGCTGTCTTGCCCTCAAGACACATTGCTGGCTTGCTATTCAAAGAGCTTCCTATTAACCTAACACTTTATGTTTCTCAATATATACTACTGAAAAAAATTTTTAAATAGATGCTGTATGTATCATGGAATGCCCACAGTTCATAGATACTTGTGTACCCACTGAGGATGACACACTATTTCCCTGCACTTATCAAGAACAGAGTAGGAGAGCTGACATTTTACTTTTTCTTTCACTCAGGTAATACTTTTGTGAACTACAATAATGTTCAACCCACAAAGAGTAGGCCATTCTCCTAGGTAGAGAACTATCTTTCCTGTAAGCTGTCTGTTATATTCACTCAGTATTCAAATATTTTAACTATACATTCATAATACCTTTACTTGTTATTATCTAAATTAAGGTGATTCCTTAAATGGCATAACAAGGCATAATACTAATAATGCTACAGATAGATGATTTCAGTTTGTGGCAGTTATGTGTCAAGTATAGAAATGTATTATTTCAAATGATAGGATTTCAAATATTCACTTCAAGAAACATTTATTAAGCACACTGTTCTAGGTACTCTGGAGATTCAAAATGAAAAAATATAGTCTGCATATTTAAGGTGCTTATAATGATATATATGTTTATATTTGTGTATTTAGCTGGCTGTTCTAACTAAAGCATATAATTTAATGTGAGAGTGACTTAAGAAAATGAGTTGCTGAGAAACAAATTAACAAATTATATTTCTCTTTGCATTTCTTCCCAAAACTAGAGAAAGTCAAAATAATGAGTCGTGACAGTGCAAAAAGAAAAGGCAGTAGACTACTCCCAAACAGTTAGTTTGCATCGTCTTAAAAGTTGGCCTGGAAGAATTACAAGAATAGGAGTACTGAACACTCTTCAATTATCCCATCTTAAACACTATGTTTAAATCTCTATTGTATATGATTATAAATATTTAATTGTATATGCATTTTATTCATTATCAAATGTTCTGGAAATGATCCACTTGGGAAAGACAAGAAGAATATTATTGCTTTGAATATTTTTTGATTTGAAAAGATTCAGGAAATATCTTTGTCATGTTTCTCATCTACTACCCAAAGGAAAGGCAATAAAGGGTTGGGTAACAACCCTTCCTTCAATTGAAGGACAGAACAGGCAGGCTTTCAGCTGTAACAAACAAGCAGTAGCACAAAGGAAATTCTTCTCTTACAGAAAAAAAAAAGGAAATTAGAAGAATAAAATGTTCCTAGCACTTGAAGAGACTGAGGAGCTTCATTTAATACAATCCTCTTCTAAAGAAAGAAGTACGAAGAGAGAAATGAAGGTCTCTTAAACCAACACATTAAGCTTCATATGGACCTGTTTTTAAGTAAAATTACTACACTGATCCTATACCTCAGCAAAATGAGTTTTTCCTAAAAGTCACTTTGAAAAGTGATTAAAATACCTTTAAAAAGAAAAAAAAACTGTCAACACATACCCACCAAAAACCATGTCTCTTCAATTACAATTGTAAGATCTCCGTAGGGGCAAGTAAATCATAGCTCCTATGTTAAGTCTGATAATAATATATATTGCTTTAAGGTTTACTAAATGGCAGCTAGAGAGGATTTAGTGTATAGAATGCTAGGCCTGGAGTCAGGAAGCCCTGAGTTAAAATTCAGTCTCTGACATTTAATTACTATGTGACCCTGGGCAAGTCACTTAACTTCTGCTTGCCTTAATCCATTGGAGAAGAAAATGGCAAACCATTCCAGTCTCTTTACCAAGAAAATCCCATGGGCAGTATTGGTGTGCTATGGTCCATGAGGTCACAAAGTCAGACACAACTGAACAACAATACTCTCTCACAATTCTTTGAGACAGCAGATTCAAATGTTGCTATCCCTATTACCTATAGTTTCAATAGATTCTAAGCATTATTGCGTATCTATCACTATATACAAGTATAAAACTTTAGGGTTGAAAAAGACCCCACAAGCCATCTAATCAACAGCAGTAAGTGGCGATCCAGCTTTTGCTTGAAGACACCAAGAGAAAGGGAACCTATTGTTCTTCAAAAAGTCTACTGCACTCTTTAGAAAGCTCCATAGGATGCTGGGTGGTGGTGGTGGTTGTTGTTTTAACTTCTATCCAGCCTAAATTTACCTCTTGCTTATGCAGCTTCGGTTATTCCTGGTTCTATTCACTGTAGTCAAGTAGAACCATGTATTCCTTCCTCTCCATGAGAACCTTTCCTATGTGAAGAGAGCTACTGTGTCTCTAAGTCTACTGTCTCTTAGGTTACACATTTCCAGTTCTTTTCACTAATCCTCACGTGGCACTTAATCAAAGCTCTTTGTCATCACAGTTCTCATCTTTTGCAACTTCTGTGGACCCTGAAGTGTCACCCCCATAAATAGACAACACTCTATGTGCTATAAGTAAGGCAGATCACAGCAAGACTGGAACTTTCCTAATAGTGGACACCATGTCTTTCATATCATACCACTGACTTGTGGTCCACTAAAATCTCCTGACCTTTCTCCTACAAACTGTGGTCAAGCTATGTATCCTCTCCATTTTTTCACTGTTAAAATTTTTTTTTAAACTCAAATGTAAGATTTGACAATTATGTCATTAAATTTTATTTTCCTGGATTCAGTCCTATACTTTAGCCTGTCAACCAGTCTGTTAGCTATTTCTTCTACAGTATTGCATTATACAACTGTGATAACCATGCCATCTATGTCTTTTATTTGAGTCACTAATAAAAATGTTAAAACAACTCCAAGTTCTGGAGCACTCTATTGGAAATCTTCCACTATGATATCAAATATCAATAACTATTCTTTTATATCAACCAATGAACAAACATTTATTAAGTATCTACTATGTATCAGGCACCATTTTAAGCGGTTGAGGATATAAAGACAAAATAGAAAACAGTGCTAGTACTCAAAGCATTACCTTCTATCATGGATAACATCACACCTGTAAAACGAGAAGGTTTGAACTCAGGGGTGTGGTGGAGCTAGCTTAAATTTTCTGTGAAAGCATTTACACCCTAGAAAATGGCAAACACTACAAATCAAGGCTTGATTTATTATCATTGTTTGATTATCTGTTCATAGGTTTCCAAAGTAGACGATACCAGCTCCTGGGGGGTGTGAGGGCAGTAGTACTTTGAAATGATGCAAATTAAAAAAACACCCCAACCAAAAATATTAAAGGGTTAAAGAAAGTAGATTTCCAGGGGGCTCAGTAGGCCAAATAGGTTTGGGGACCTCTGGATTGTCTTAAGAAAGTATGGTTAAAACTCAAAAGTATGTCATCAGCACACTCCTTCTCTCCCCCTATCTCCCACCAAAGATCAGGTTGTTAAACATTTATTAGCACACCCTTGAGTCTAAATGAGCTTCTAAATGAGCTAAATGTGGCTTCTAAGATCCTTCCTAGTTGTAGATCTATGATCCTTTGTACATATTTAAGTATATACAGAATAAATACAAGGTGATTTGGGGTGTGGGTGGTAGGCTTCATGCAGGAAATGGTATTTGAACCGAGGTTTGAAAGAAATAATTAAGCAAGGTAAGAAGGGAACGATTTCAAGGATTAGCAAAGGCAAGGAAATGAGAGAATGGAATGCTGTATCTGAGGAACAATAAGAAAGCTTAAGCAAGTTGGACTGTGGAATGTGCCAAGGGGAGTAATGTACAAGGCTGGATAGATAAGCTGGAGCAAACCCTATGGAAAACCCTATGGAGAAAGAAATAAGCCTTTATATAATGTCTACTATGTATCAGGAACTATGCTGTGTGTTTCACAAATATCTCATTTTATCCTCAAAACATCTCTTCAAGGTAGGTGAAATTATCCAAATTTTACAGTTGAGGAAATTGAGGCAGAGATTAAGTGACTTGCCCAAGGTCACACATCTACGAAGTGTTTGAGGGCAAATTTACCATAATGTCTTGCTCATTCTAGGCTCAGTACTCTATCTACTATGCCTTGGCCCTGTCACGTGGTTCAGCATCAGAAGTAGATAAGGTTTTAACAGTGTAAATGACAATAAAAAAGAGGCATTACCATATACTCTGATGTTGTGCCTTAAGGTCTACAGAGGGTTTCTACCTGACTTATAGCAAATACAAATGTATTGTCTTCTTTTTTAAAATGTAAGCTCCTTGAAAGCAAGGCCTGTCTCTGCTTTTCTATTTGTATCCTAATGTTTATCACATCATAAGCATTTAATAAATGTTTTTTCATTTATTTATTTGTTCATGCAATTTCTTCAATAAGATATACATTTTTTAAAATGCTAGTAACATTAGTTTCCTTATCCTGCTTTACTTTTTTTAGTCTTAGGGAAGATTATTATGTCAAGGTCTGTATGCCTCTTAAAGAATAACAAATATTTCTTTTTAATTTAAAACAAAAAAATCCATATTACCCCATAATGAAAAAATTAGGCAATTGCACAAAATTAAAGAATCAACTTAGGAATAGAAAAGAGATAAAAAAAACCCAGTAACATGTACACTGCATTTCCTTTTCCAATATCATCTGTTGCCTGTACAATTTTTTTTCTTAATTCTTAATCAGTTCATCATAACATCCTGTCACTTCTAGACAAGGTCAACTGAAAAAGCTCTTATGATTGGACTGGCCTAAAAAGTAGGCAGAATTGCCTATGTAGTTGATTTGAGGATTACTTTGAGGCACCCCCTTCCTAAATATCTGAAAACTCAGGAGCAGAGTTTACATTACTTTCTCAAAGTCACACAGAAAGTAAGTGGAAGAAGGGATATTCTTTTTTTTTAACCAGAAATATATTCTAAATTAATATTTTTAAGTCACCAAATAAAAGCATACTAATTTATTCTTTTAAAAAGAAAGTCTTACAGATTAACATGCTAATTCAAGATTCTGAGAAATTTATATAAGTAGATCCATATTATAAAAACTTGAAAGTAAGCCCTAAAACAGCAGTTCTACTAGGTGACTAAGAAAGTACATATGGTCATTTTCAGAAGAGAATTCACTTTAAAAATTTTCTATTTTCTGTTCCCATATGTAATATACCTTCTAATTTTACTTTTGTCTCAACATGACATGCAGAAATAGGAAAGAGAAACTCTCTAGGGTGGCAGATTTTGGGAGGATTCAATCTTAATCAGAACAGAAATATATTCCAATGGGCTAATCTGCTAATGAGATGCCCTGAGAGTTGCAGGCATCACTAGCAGACAAACAGTCACAGTAGTGACTGGGATCTGCACAAAAAGGGTCCCTAAGGTATATGAAGGACTTTCTGGACACAGCTAAGTGGAGGTAAGTGATAGAGGAGATGGTGATGATGGTAGTAGTAATAGTAATAGAGCAGCATTTATATAGCACTTAAGAGTATGCAAAGTACTTTATACATTATCTCATTTGATCCTCAAAATGACGCTGTGAGGTAGCTGCTATGATTATCCCTATTCTATTGATGAAGAATTGTGGTTGAGAAAATCTAAGTGACTTGGCCAGAGTCACATAGTTTGTAAGTATCTGGGGCAGGATTCAAGCCCAGATTTTCTGACTCCAAGTCCAATACTACTGCATACAGTCAGTTTTGCTCTAACACTTATTTTGAAAATGAAAATTTGTTTCAATGTGATTTATATGTAGAAAACAATCTGAGAAGAATATGAATTTTTTGTTTGCTTATGCAGGATTTCATGCACAAGCAACAGTGAGAATGCAGAAAATGGTAGCACTTCACAATAACTGACAAGCTGAAAACCTTCCAACACCTATTTCCACAAAGTTCAGGTATTTCTCAAGGTATAGAATGGTATATTTATTTTATCTCTTTTGTTGTAGAAGGAACCGTGGGTGAAGGGGGGCTGTTCTACACCTAAGCCCTTCATCCCTACCCCCTGCCCATGTACAGACACGTCCTAGTTCTGAAGCTATAGTCACCTTAACACCAACAGTAGCTGACTTTGCCAGCTCTGAGCCCTGGAGTGAATGCCAATCAATAGCTGGAGGCCAGAGACTCTATTACTATTTACTGTAGCATTTCTATATTTTTTAAACCAATTAATATATATGAAAAACTATATTACCATTTTTATTAGGTTCTTATTTTATAAAGGTTACTGATAACATTTTTGAGTGTTGTGCCCCTAATCTCATTTTTCCCCTTAAGTCCCGTGGTTTTTATGGTGTGATTTTATATAGTACAGTGTTTCTAGGAACTTATATACGAGTTATAGCAGAGCTAACTGCTCTACCTGACTTTGCCTAAAAATAAATTTTGATCTAATAGGCTGCTAACTTGTAAACATTTTAGGTGCTCAACATATAAATTTGACTCAGCTACTGGTAATTAATGTCTACAAAAAACGTCCATGTGTACACACACACACACACACACACACACACACAACACACACACACACCCCCCCCATACTAGTAGAATGTTGTCATTAAAATATGGTCTTTTGTGAGAGAAGTTTAGGGACATATAAGGTAACCCAATCTCTTTTTCCTGCATTTGTACAGTCTGCTCCAGGTCAATATATTCACTAATAAGTGAAGATAGTTTTCTATCCAAAGACATGTCTTAAACAGAACAATAAACATTCTTCGTGTGTGTGTGTGTGTGTGTGTGTGTGTGTGCGCGCGCGCGTGTGTGCATGTGTGTGTGTGGTTAGGCCAAATTCTTGAATGGCTAGGGATATCTTTCAGCATGTTCTGCAGAGCTCTACGGCATGATGAGACTAGGACAAGGTAATCAACAAACAGGAGCATCACAGGACCTCACCATCTTTAGGGAATTCCTCTTCAACTTGGGTTCTGCAATGGCATTCCTCCATCTCATGGGAAACACCTTTAGATAGAATCTCTTTTTTTATTCCTTACCTAATGATTATGAAATGCTGAACAAATTTCTCTTTTTGGTTATGCCATTCAACATTCATTTTAAAAAACTTTTTGAATTCCAAATTCAGTCAGTCAGTCTCTCTCTCTCTTCCTCCCTCCCCTCTGAGAAGACAAACAATATGACATCAATTATACGTGTGAAATCACGTAAAATGTTTCCATATTATCCATGTAGCAAAAAAGAATGTAATAAAAGGCAAGAAACATAAAGAAAGGGGAAAAGTATGCTTCAATTTGCACTCAGAGTCCATCAGTTTTTTCTCTGGAGATGAATAGCATTTTTCATCATGAGTCCTTCAAAATTGTCTTGGATCATTGTATTGATCAGAATAGCTAAGTCTTTCACAGTTGATCATCATTACAATACTGTTGTTTAGTAATCTGGTGTTTGATAAACCCAAAGACCCCAGATTTTAGGACAAGAACTCATTATTTGACAAAAATTGTTGAGAAAACTGGAAAACAGTATGACCAAAAAATAGATATGGTCCAACATCTTACACATTATACTCAGATGAGTTCACAATGGTTATATGATTTAGACATAAAAGGTGATATTTACCTGTCAGATCTATGGAGAAGGAAAATATTTGTGACAAAACGAGAGATAAGAGAGGATTACAAGATATAAAATGGATAATTTTGAATATACTAAATTTAAAAAGGTTTGCACAAACAAAACCAAGGCAGCCAAGATTAAAAGAAAAGCAGAAATTTGGGAAACAATTTTTACAGGAAGTGTCTCTGATAAAAACTTCATTTCTCAAATATTTAGAGAACTGAGTCAAATTTATAAAAATACAAGTTATTCCCCAGTTGATAAATGGTCAAAGGATATGAATAGGCAGTTTTCACATGAAGAAATTAAAGCTATCTATAGTCATATTAAAAAAAAATGCTCTGTCACTATTGATTAGAGAAATGCGATAAAAACAACCCTTGAGTTATCACCTCACTTCTATTGGCTAATAGAACAGAAAAGGAAAATGATAAATGCTGGAAGAGATGTGGGAAAACTGAGATACTAATGTACTGTTGGTGGAGTTGTGAACTAATCCAACCACTCTGAAGAACAATTTGGAGCTATTCCCACAGGGCTATCAAGCTGTGCATATCCTTTGATCCAGCAATAGCATTACTAGGTTCATATCACAAAGAGATAAAAAAGAAAAAAGGGAAAAGGACCTATATTATAAAAATATTTATGGCAGCCCTTTTTGTAGTAGCAAAGAATTGGAAATTGAGGGGATGCCCATTAATTGGTAAATGGCTGAACAAGTTGTATATGATTGTAATGGAATCCCATTGTGGTATAAGAAAAGACAAACAGGCTGATTTCGGAAAAAACCTGGAAAGGCTTTTCCATGAACTGATGATACAAAGTGAAATGAGCAGAACCAGAAGAATACTGAACACAGTAACAGCAATATTATATTATGATCAACTATGAATGACTTAGCTATTCTCAGCAATATGATCCAAGACAATTTCAAAGGACTCATGATGAAAAATGCTATCCATCTCCAGAGAAAGAACTGATGGAATCTGAAAGCAGATCAAAGAATATTATTTTTCACTTTATTTTTTTCATGGTTCTTTTTTGGTTTGTTTTTTCTTTTACAACACAATTAATATGGAAATATGTTTTGCATGAATACACATGTATAACCTATATGAAATTGCATGCTGTCTCAGGGAATGGCAAGGGGAGGGAGAAAATATGGAACTCAAAATTTTTAAAAAATGAATGTTAAAAATTGTCCTTACATGTAACTGGGGAAAAATTACCTTTAAAATACTGTTATTGGGGCACTGAGGTGGCACAGTGAATAGAACACGGACCCTGGAGTCAGGAGGACCTGAGTTCAAATTTGGCCTCAGACACTTAACACTTACTAGCTGTGTGACCTTGGACAAGTCACTTAACCCCAATTGCCCTGCCCTATCCCCTCCAAAAAAGCAAAAAAAAAAAAAATACTGTTATTACTGTATACAATGTCCTCCTGGCCTTAATTTTGCATCAGTTTATATAAATCTCAGGTGTGTTTTTTTTTTTAAACCATCCTGCTCATTCTTTTTTTTTTTTTGCCTTTTTTGGGAGAACAATTGGGGTTAAGTGACTTGCCCAAGGTCATACAGCTAGTTTTTGTGTTAAGCGTCTGAGTCTGGATTTAAACTCAGGTACTCCTAACTCCAGGGCCGGTACTCTATTCACTGCACCACCTACCTGCCCCTCATCATTTCTCATATCATAATAATATTCCATAACAATCATATGCTACAACTTGTTCAGCCATTCTCCAATTGATGGACATCCCCTCAATTTCTAATTCTTTGCCATTTGGTATGTATTTCAAGGAATCTTGAATGAATGTGTAGTACAAATGAAATAGATCACTGAAAAAGAGTTTTTAAGGCTACTTTTCCTGTTACTGGCCTTTTTGTAATCAAACTGTAGGATCTCATATTTGCTACATCTCTCAACAATGTGGTAAAAAAAAAAATGTGGTTTACTATGAATTATCATTTGCAAACGTCTGCCTGCTAATTACCCTCATGGAGATTGTCTTTGATCTATATGTAGATGATTGTCAGGAAATTTTTACATAGACGGGAAAGTGGGCCTATAGTTCTGTAGTTCGTTGTTTTTGTTCTCTTCCAGAGACGCTTTCCATGCTTTTAGTATCTTCTTTCACATGTTTTGTGACTCAATTCTTCAATTCCTTTACATTGCTGTTGCCTCTAGCACAGATTTCTCTCTACATTTGGCTGCTCTTCCTGTCTTTGCTTTCTTCAGCACCATTTCTATCTCCTCTATAACTTCATCTGGGCTGTTATATTAGAATCCAAGGAATCTTCCTGTCACTGATGGTAAAATGTTTATTATCAAAATCTTTGCAGATCTTTTTCATTCTTCTGTTTCTTGTCCTCCCTATATTTTCATTCTTAAATGCCCTCAGGCTCAATGTGTTTAGTTAGGCCTCTTGCCAAGCTATATTTACAATGGTCTTATCCTCCATTGCTTCTCTCTGCTTCATAAGGTTATGCTGCTCATAATCTCCCATCATTTTCTTTGTAAAATTTTGCAAGTGATTTTATATTATAATTTAGTTTTGACTGGATGTTGTGTCTCTTTTTGGCAAGTAAGTAAAACTTTGTTGACTAAAGAGTTTTTCAGGTTCTGTTGGTCTATGTGTGGTAGTAATTGATTTAGCTTCATGAAATCTTTTATATAAGGCAGCAAAGTGGTATATAGTAGGTAGAGCACCATGCCTGAAGTCAAAAAGACTTCCTCTCCCTGAATTCAAATCTGGCTTCAGACACTTACTAGCTGTGTGACCCTGGGCAAGTCACTTAGCCCTGTTTGTCTCAGTTCCTCATCTGCAAAATGAACAGGAGAAAAAAGTGGTAAACCACTCAGTATCTCTGCCAAGAAAACCTGAAAGGATGTCATGGAGAGTCAGAAACAACTGAAAAAAAATGTGTTATCTTCTCACTTCTTATTTTTCATAATCATAATTGACATCAGGATGAAGTTGTTTCAATTTATATGCCTTATTTTTTTCTTCTACTTATATCTAACCTCTACTAATCCTGATATTTCCTCTAGCAAGTCAGTGGTTTGAGTTGTACACAGACAGCTGACTCAGGAATGAATCCTACAAGAGTAACAAGTGCTTTCTTCTGTTACAGTATAGTGTGTGTGTGTGTGTGTGTGTGTGTGTGTGTGGAGAGAGAGAGAGAGAGTGTCTCTCTCCCCTCCCCCCACAAACTGACTATACTTTAACGGAAGAAAGCACTTGTTACTCAAGTACTAAATGAGTAGAGAGAGACAGAGAGAAAGAGAGAGACAGAGAGAGAGATAATGTTATTTGATGTATGCCATGTCAAGTTGCTAATTCGTTTTGTAAAGAAAGCATTCATGAATAGAAGCTTGAGACTTCTGTGTATTCTGCAAATCTTTGACTTCTCTCTTTCTATATGCCTAACCCATGTTTTCTAATATATTCCTCATTAGCCTCATCTATTCCCACCTTTGCAGTGAAGTCACCAAGTATCAAAGTATATGTTTATTTGATTTGGAGGGTCTTATTTAATTTTTGTAGAATTCTCCTAATCACCTTTTGCGGACACTGTTGTTACATAAACTGAAATTACTTTCATGGTGTTCTTCTATACTTACCATAAGCACTTCCAAGAAGAAGTGACTAAATGCCTCATGAAATAACATGTCTTGTTGCCTTTGGGCTACGGACATTCAATGGAAAAGTGATGGGCTCTTTGGCAGAATTTGTTAGTAGTGTCTTAAAAGTTTCGCTTAAAAGTGAAAGTGTTTTGAAAGCTACTCTAAACCACAACTTTAGTGGTTTAGCACCCCTAAAATTCAAGGTATTTTCATCATCAAGGAGATCAGAAGATGATACATATTCTTGGCCCTAGAGGATGGAAGTGAAAATAGCAGGTGAAAACTTCTAGACATGAGATAGGGAAAAGTTTCCTAAGAATAAAAGGCAACCAAAATCAACATGGGCTTTTTTTCAAGGGGTATGATTCTCCTTCACTAAAAGTCTTCAAGCAAGGTGTCATCTTGTCCCTCCTTTACACATCTTGTGAATCAACCTGTCAGTGCTTTGACAACTATCACCTGTAGCATAGATCTCTCTCTATAGGTCTAATATGGCTGCTTTCCTTTTATCTCTGCTCTCCTTAGTGACATTTCTTCCTCCTCTAAAAGTTTATCTGGATTATGTTAAAATCTTAGGGTGGCTGCCTTCTTTTTGATGGTAGAAGACAAGTCATCACTTTCCAGGTGTGGTGTTCACTATAAGTTGTACTAGATGGTCTATGAGGTCCCTTCCAACTCAGAGATTCTTTGATTTTTGGGTTATTTTGGAAACACTTAATTACAACATGTAGCCCCCTCAAGGCTACATTAACTTGGTATTAAATTTAATCCTATTTTAAGTGATTCTTTCCTACATAGTTACTCAACTAGTAACACTACCAAAATGCCTTTTATTTTGTACTTTGTAATTCACCATAATGTAAGAAGCAGTTATTAAATATCCACAATGTCCAAGGCCCTCAAAATACCAATGTTTGACTGTAGGGAAAACAACGCTTGATAAATATATACACAATGATTTTAGGAGGGAGAGTGCCTTATCAAGTAGAGGCATCAGAAAAAGCTCTTGGTAGAAGGGAGACAATACCTAAGGCAATGAAACGGTAGATGGGGTTCTGAGTACAGAAAATAGCTAGTGGGTCAGTGTGGCAGGAATGTAGACAGTATCAAGAGAATAATGCTTAATTAGCATGGAAAGGCAAACTGTAGTCACTGTTAAAGGTTTTATTAAATGCCAAACTGAGGAGTTTATATTTTATTTTATAAGCAATTATAGCCACTGAATTAATCAGGGCAGTGGAATGGTTAGATTTGTATTTTAGGAAGATTATTTTGAAAGAACTGGTAAGGAAAGAGACTGGAAGCAAGGAATCTTCTTAGAAAGCTGTGGCATGAGTCCATGAAAGGCATGATCAGGACTTGAACTAGAGTGATGATCATGTGAGTAGAGAGAAGGATGACAGCTATATTAAAGGGTACAATTGATAGGACTTAGCAACTGATTAGATGGAGGGTGAGGAAAAGGTTTAGAATGACTCTAAGATTTTGAAATGAAATGACCAGAATTAAGTGTTTCCCTTAACAGAAACAGAAAAGTTTAGAGAAAATAATGAGTTTCATTTTAGACACGTGGAATTTGACAGTCCTACACAAGAACATCTTTACAAAAACAACTAATGGGTAGTTGGTGATATGGAACTAGAGCAGGATATACAGATCTGAAAGTCTACTGTATAGGGAATTTAACCTATGGGAACCAATGACATTACCAAGAAAGAGTATAGAAATAAAAAAAAAGGAACATGGATCCTTAGGGGTCACCCAGAGAGGATATGACTGCTGAGGCAACAAAAAGAGCAGTAAGAGATAGGAGAACCAGAAGAAAGCAATGTCACAAAAACCAAAGGAAAGTATATGTAGGAGTTGGGGGTGATCAACTATGTAAAACACTGAAAGGTCAAGAAGGATGAGGAATGGGAAACATTACTATACAGTAGTGAAAATGTTCCTTTCTTAACTGGAATATTTTCATTTTTATTCTCTATATCCCAGGATTAATTTGTTTTTTCTTTTTGGCCAGACACCTAGAATTTACAGCCTGAAAATCTGATATTCTATCCACTGTCAAGTTACTTTCATTAAGATTAATAAGAAAGCAAATATTCAACTGAATATGTTACTTCTCTTTTTGGAGAAAGTACCTAATAAATGGAATAGAGTTTCTGAATGAGGGCCCTAGCTTTAGAAGTTTCCTTGTCCCACCTATTCAAAAGAACACAGTACCAGAATTTATATTGGTAGAGTCCTTGTTTTTGGATCATAAGGTTATGGACTCTGTCAATTTTGACTCCAACTTATCACCTGTCATGTAATGCATAAAGGAAGAACTACTTTTTAGAAATAAAAGTTAAGCCAAAATTCATATTACACCTTGCTCAACTTGTAAAACCAAGTAAAAATTAGATTCCTTGTTCTTTTTGAAGGAAGTAAAAATGTTCTTAACCAATACACTACATGTAAACCAAGATACTCAATATAAAACCCAATATATGCAATAGAAGAAAAACAAATGACCATGGCTTTGTACAAACTGCTAAGGGAAAACAGGATACTGTTGGCTGAGTATTTTTTTTAAACAAGTTGGGGGTAAATAGTTTTTTAAATGAATTATTTGTAGTATTAATTCTGAAATCAGCTGGCTGAGATACTCCTCATTTATTTTGATGTGATTTATTTTAATAATGTCTTGACATCTCAGAAAGTCTAGTGTTTGCTTTCTACATATCAGACCCAGCTATTAATATTAGCCATTTAAACTGCCCCTTTCACCACCATAATATTGAAACTCAATTTTTGCCTTAGAACAGGAGTTCTTAACTGTTTTGTGTGTCATGGACACCATTGACAGTCTGGTGAAGCCTATGAAATCCTTTTCAGGAGAATATTTTTAAATGCATAGAGTAAAATATCTAGAATTGCAAAGTAAATCAGTTAAAATACAATTATCAAAACCTTTTTTTTTAAAGTTCATGCTATTATGGATATGTTTTGCATGACTACACATGTATAACCTACATCAAATTACTTGTCTTCTCAGTGGGGGACAGATGGGGAAAGGAGAAAAGAGAGAATTTGGAACTCAAAGTTTAAAAAAGAAATGTTAAAAATTGCTTTTACATGTAATTGGGAGAAAAAGAAATACTAAACAAGAAAAAAATAAAAACAAAGAAAAAAAGTTCATGGAGTTCAGGTTAAGAACTTCTAGACAGAAAAAGACAAATAAGCATATATTGCAACTCAATTTTCCCAGAGCATGGCTGGGGGATAGAAGTGGAAAACATTATTACAAAGGAATTATATAGAAGGTGCAATATCACAGAATTTTTGAGTTGTAAGGAAGTCTTTGGATCATATAGTCAAACCTCAATTTAGAGATGAAGAAACAAGATTTAGAGAAGAGATGTCATGGCCACATAGACAGCTAAGGATAGAACTAGGGCTACAATGCAGCTCTTCTGAGTTCTAGGAACATGATTTGAATAGAAAACCCACGTCCAGAAAACTGTTTCATGCCAAGTGTGAAAAAGTGGCACTATTTATGAAGTGGCACCAATCATTCTCTGCAGCTGGAACATGGAAGAGTGGCTACATTGCCTGATTACCTCCTCATGTACCTTCCATCCCCAACAAGATCATCTCGTATTAATTTTTTCTACTTTCTGTATTGATTTGTGTATGTTCCTGTTCTCCTCAATGGAGGGGAAACCCTTGAAGAGTAAGGACCATGACTTTTTAGTCTTCATGTCCCCAGGGCAGCTAGTACAGAGCTTAGAATAGGGATGGGGCATCTGTGGCCTTGAGACCACATGTGGCCTTCTAGGTCCTTGGATGTGGTCTTTTGACTATGCCCAAGTTTTATAGAACAAAGCCTTTATTAAGGGGATTTGTTCTATGAAGTATGGATTTAGTCAAAAGGCCACAGTTGAGGACCTAGAGGGCCACATGTGGCCTCAAAGCCGCAGTTTTCCCACCCCTGACTTAGATTAATGTGGCCATTTAACACTTACTGACTGAGTGTACTGATCACTACTGGTGTTTCTGAGTGTTGAATTTATATCTAAAAAAAAGGAAATTTCTGAGGCTTATTACCTCCAAGAGAAAACGATCTAATAGTAAGGTCAGCAAGTTACCATTAAATGAGATCAACTAATCCTTCAGTAATAAGTGACCTCTTGATAGGTTTACAGAGCTTATTTTATAACAGAAAAAAAGGAACTATAATCATGAGGCGAATTCATAAGTTTTACAGGGATAGAGAAGTTTTAAAAGAACAGAGAAGTAGGTAGATTTGCAATATTCAGCTGCTAGGTGTATAGGGGCATCATGGTGAGTTTCTAGAAATACTAGATTAAATATTTCATTGGTTTGAAACTCATGTCTACCATTCTGTGAATATTTTTGAGAAATCTCCTTTCAATGGTCCTTTAAGGAATTTTGCTATGGGTCTATGATGCTCACTGTAAAAGAGGAACTAACTTCTGAGTTACATGCCTCCCCTACCACCCTGCCCCAGTCTTGCAGCTGTCAATCTGACCTTTAGTAAATAGTCCTGGGATATTTAAACTTAATCCTATTATTTTATTTCTATAAAGATACATTTCCTATTCTAACTTATCTACTATTAAATCTTGTTAAAATATCTATTCACAAAATCTATAAGTAACTGAGGCTTAAAGGAATATTTATACTAGCTTAGGTCTTCTTAGGGAAAGAAAACTTAATTCTAAAATAAATCAAACTAATTTCTATTAACTGATTTCAAGGTCTCTTTTTTTCACGGGTGAGGACATTTAGAATGATAAATAATAAATGAAATAAAACTTTAAATTGAAACTTTAATTCAAATTTAATCACAAGAAAAAATTTCTTCTTGATATATAATCTTCCTCCCTGAGTTTTGCATATAATCATTTTAAGGTATATCTAAATAACTACTATATATGCTTTTATAATATATTTTAATGTGACAAATAAAATTGCAACCTGAAGAAAGTCTTGAAGATAACTGTTAAGGCCAACATCTCATATCTTGCTGCTTCATCATGTTATTCAACAATTACTACTCAAGCAGCCTTTATATATAATAACAATGAATGAATGATTTAGGGTGAAATATATAAAAATTTATTATAACTGCTCATAAAAATGGGCTTAAGAAGATGGCATAGCTCTTGTAACTCAGAGACTTCTACTCCTTAACATATTTTACAATTAAACTAAAAGTATATGGTTCAGTTAGAAGAAACAATTGTGAAAAAACTTTATATAATATCCTACTCCCTCCAAAATTTAATGCTGCAAAATTTTTCACTTGTTTCATTTAATTTTTTTTAATGTAGTAATGCCTTTTGATTTTTTATTACAGCGATTTCTGGATTTTCTCTTTACCACTGCTCACTCTACTCCTCACAAAAACTTAAAGGGTTCCTACCTTCTCTCTTCCCCTTATCAACCAGATAAGAGGTATAAGGATCTCTCCATAACCTCAAAGTCATATCAAAACCTCCAACCTGATTTAGCAATCCTGCTTCACACTTAGAGCACTTTTAATACTTTTACTTATGAACAGAAAAATGAATTGTAAATTTTTTTAAAATTTATAATTCAATGAAAAATTAATGTAAAAGATCTAGGCACTAAAATCCCTGCAGAAATGCTTACTTAAGAATACATGAATGGAATAATGTACCAATGGAAAAAATAAAATTGATAATATATTATGGACACTAAAGGAGGATTCTGTACCAATTTTTAAAAGCAGAAGATGAGATGAGGTGAAAACTAGGGAAACTGAAAAATAATATCCAATATCTACAAAAATCTATGGAAGAAATAATGAATAGAATCAATTAAAATGATCAAATAACAATAATAATACAAATAAAATTGAAGAATAAGCCCAGAAAGCAACAGAACCAAAAAGGCAGGGACACCAATGGAGCACACGAGCTCTCACTATGTAACTGACCTCTTTTTTCCAGTTGTACAATTCTCTAATGATATTCTTTTTTTTTTTAAGCAATAGGGGTTAAGTAACTTGCTCAAGGTTACACGGCCAGTTATTTCTGGGGTGGTGCTGAGTGTCTGAGCCCAGGATTCGATCTCCAGGTCATCCCAACACTGGAGCCGGTGCTTTTACTTGCTGAGCCACCTGGCCGCCCCTTACCTGTCCAAATTTGAGAGCAGTTTTTTTTTTTTTAAGCAATAGGGGTTAAGTAACTTGCTCAAGGTTACATGGCCAGTTATTTCTGGTTGTGGTGCTGAGTAGCTGAGTCCGGATTTGATCCAGGTCATACTGACACTGGAGCTGGTGCTCTTACTCGCTGAGCCACCTGGTCGCCCCTTTTAATGATATTCTTTATACTATTTCCTGTGCACAATTTCTGGTTTATAATGTATTGCAGCCTGCTCATACCCAGCATGCACTTCTCTAAATCCCTTTGTTCTATTAAGATTCCATGCTCCTTTCTTATTTTTGATTTAAGAGAACAATTTTCCTAAAGCATTGTGAAAATTAATTAACATGTAACCTTTTCACAGTAATATAAAGAGAACACTATAAATGTAACTAGAAAAGAATAATCTAAGAATTCTGGCTTCAAGTTTTAACTTACTCAAAGGTGTGGTGTCAGGAGGTGGAAAGTTCTCAGTGAAGTTGACATTGCATAAGTCTGTTCTGCAGCAACAGAAACGATACGTTCCATTTTGAATTGAGGGAGGGGTAGTTGTCACAACACATTCTTCATAGTGACACTCTTCAGGATCTCCAATGTGAGACCAACATCCTACAAAGCAACATTTATATAAAGGAGGTTAGGAGGAGTCACCCTTTCCAAATTTAATGTTCATATGTACACGCATATGCATTTATGCTCATTTTTTTCCTAGGGAGGATTTAAATTTAGCTCTCCATTTTTCTTCTCTGCAGCCAAGTTAAAATAAAAAATTTGTGGGTAATTATAAGATAAACAAAATCAGCAAAATATGACTTGCCTTGTTTTACAAGATTTATGTCCCCTTTGGATTTTTCCCAAAGTCCATAGCAGGTGCTACCCTTTGAACATAAAACAGTGCCATTTTCATGGGATATACGACTCTCACCAATCCCTGGATCTTGCTGATATGGATCTTTAAATGCACATAACCGTTCTTGATTCTGGGAAGCTAAAAAAGAAAGAAAAAGAAAGAAAAGGATCAATAGAAAAATAAAAACCATAATTCTCTTATAAAAAACATGTTCAGAGCTATATGGATTTCACTTTTCTTTTCCCAAAACTAAAATACAATTGTAATAGCTACTCTTCCTTCATTTTGTAATATTATGTAGTCCAACAATAAAATAACTTTCAAAATAATTTGACAAAAGCAATTATCCATGACCAAAGAAACTATCATTAATGTTCTCCCCAGTAATAAAAAATTGGCTAACATTAGATTTGCAAAAGGTTTACTTTCTACCCTTCCTTATATGAGTCTCTAGTGTCAGTTTGCATATATGCATGCCCAAAACCAGAAAGAAAATATTTTTGCAATATTTGAGAAATACCAATGTTGAGATCTTATCAATTTTAAAAGAGGTATGTCTATTAACAAATGCACACATCTTCCCAAACAAATCATAACTTTCAAATCCTCTGGTATTTATGACATACATGTCATATAAATGTTCTAATACCAATGAGTAAATTACAAGCTCTAGAAAAAGCAAAAAAAATCACTTATTATCTAGATACATGAGTAATTCTGAAAATTCCATAATACTTCAGCTATGAATAACAGAACTATACATCACGATTTAATAGAATTAACAATATAAATGTATGTCTTTTTATTTTATTAAAAAAACAAAGAATGGTACAATACCAAGAAAGGATCATCAATAATCACAAAGGATAAGTTTAAACCACCATACTTTAAATGAACCACCACCACTTTCTCATATACAACTTGTTTTACTGAATTGGATACAATTACCACCAAATAATCAATAAGTATTAGGTGTCTATGTGCTCAGCACTGTGCTAGGCATCACAGGAGATATCAAGGTAAACAAAACACACAATACCTGACTTTCTGGGAAACCTCAATTAACTGGAAAAAAGATTTTCCTGTTGGAAACAGAATGTACTGTTCGGACAACAAAATAATGACTAGCATTTATAAGGTGTTTCATAGTTTGCAATGGACTTTACATATGTAACCTAATTTGATACTCACAACATTGTGAGGTAAATACTATTATTATCTTCATTTTACAGATAAGGAACTGAGGCTGAGAAAGTTAAGTGATTTGCTCAAAGATACAAGACTAGTTGGTGTTTGAATCAGGTTTCAAACCCTAGTCTTCTTGATTCTAAAAATCCTTCTCTCTCTCTCTCTCTCTCTCTCTCTGTCTTTCCCATCTTGACCATAAATTGAGAAAGAAAGAAAAAATAAAACCATTGCTAAAACATGGATAGCCAAGCAAAACAAATTACCACATGCCCCTTCCCTTTCCCCCACAAAAATATGACTTAATTAATATTCCTGAGTCTTTTAGCTCTCTATCAGGAAATGAACAGTATATTTCATCATTAGTCCTGCAGAATTCTATTTAGTCATTACACTGATTCAAGTTCCTAAGTCTAAGTTGTATGTTTTTGCAACACTGTTGTCACTGTATAAATTATTCTTCTAGGTCTGCTCATTTCACTCTGCTTTAGTTCCTACAAAGCCTCCCAGGTTTATTTGGAACCATCCCCTTCATCTTTTCTTTTTTTCTTTCTTTCTTTTTTTTTTTTTTTGGTGTTATCACGATTTTATTGCCTAAATGTTCAGGGACATTCACTGAGCCCCACCCCATCCCTGCCAGTCCCATCCAAACCACAACACTAGGCTAAGGTGGGAGTAAGTGCATTTAACATTTGTTAAAATGAAAATGTGCCCAACATAGCATAGGGTGGAGTTATTTGGGGGAGGAAGGAATTTATCTGGAAGAGGTGAGACACCCAAGCATCAGGGGGGTCACATACAACTCCATCATTCTCTCTATGTGTATCACGCAAGGCCCCTTTTTTATGAAGAATGGCTGGTAATCTCAAAGTTTCTTCTAGGTCTAAATACCTCTTTCGTGGTGTTGTTCCGCCCCCCTCCCCCTTCAGGAGTAGTTTCAGAGAGAGAACAGGAGAGCCAAGGTTTAGAGGGATCAGAGAAGATGAGGGAGATTATAAGGTCAAAGAAAAGTCAGGGAAAGTATCAGGGAATTTGGGGTAATAAAAGATTGGGTGGGATCAGAGAAGCTGGGTGTGGATGGGGTTGAAGACAAATCAGGGAGACAGTATAACAGAATTAGAGGGAATAAAGGTTTGGTGAGGTCAGAGGACAATATGAAGTGATTCGAGCAGAGAAACTGAGGGAACACAGGGTCAAGGCAGAATCTAGGGGAATAGTGTCAGACAAGAATGAGGGTGATATAGGGTCAGAACTGTGGAGGGCAAGGTGGGGTCTGTGGGACAGATCCAGTAGGAAGCCCTCTAGGCCGCTTCCTCCTCCCCAGCTTCCTCCTCAAATTCCCCCTTTTCTGCTGTGGCATCTTGGTATTGTTGGTACTCTGAGACCAGGTCATTCATATTGCTCTCAGCCTCAGTGAACTCCATCTCATCCATCCCCTCACCCGTGTACCAATGGAGGAAGGCCTTCCGGTGGAACATAGCCGTGAACTGCTTGGAGATGCATTTGAAGAGCTCCTGGATGGCAGTGCTGTTGCCGATGAAAGTGGCCACCATCTTGAGACCCCGGGGTGGGATGTCACACACCGCTGTCTTGACGTTATTGGGGATCCATTCCACAAAATAGCTGCTATTTTTGTTCTGAACATCCAGCATCTGTTCATCTACCTCCTTCATCCACATACGGCCACGGAAGACGGCAGCCACTGTCAAGTAGCACCCATGGCGGGGGTCACAGGCCGCCATCATGTTCTTGGCATCAAACATCTGTTGAGTGAGCTCAGGGACTGTCAATGCCCTGTACTGCTGGCTCCCTTGGCTGGTGAGTGGGGCAAAGCCAGGCATGAAGAAGTGGAGATGGGGGAAGGGGACCATGTTCACTGCAAGCTTTCGCAGGTCAGCATTGAGCTGGCCCGGGAAACAGAGGCAGGTGGTGACTCTGCTCACTGTGGCAGAAACCAGGTGATTGAGGTCCGTATAGGTGGGTGTAGTGAGCTTGACGGTATGCAAACAGATGTCATAGAGGGCCTTATTGTCAATATAGTAGGTCTGATCTGAGTTCTCCACCAGCTGGTGGACTGAGAGGGTGGCATTGTAAGGCTCCACCACTGTGTCTGACACCTTGGGTGAGGGCACCACGCGGAATGTGTTCATGATGCGGTCTGGGTACTCCTCATGAATCTTGCTGATCAGCAGGGTGCCCATACCTGAGCCTGTGCCCCCACCCAGCGAATGGGTCAGCTGGAAGCCCTGCAGGCAGTCACAGCTCTCTGCCTCCTTCCGAAATTCATCCAGGACTGAATTCACTGCCTCAGCACCCTTTGTGTAGTGACCTTTGGCCCAGTTGTTCCCAGCCCCAGACTGGCCAAAGACAAAGTTGTCTGGCAGGAAGATTTGCCCAAATGGGCCAGAACGGACCGAGTCCACGGTCCCTGGTTCCAGGTCCACCAGCACTGCTCGGGGCACATATTTCCCTCCTGTGGACTCATTGTAGTAAACTTTGATCCTTTCCAGCTGTAGGTCACCATCACCATGGTAAGTGACAGTGGGATCAATGCCATGCTCATCACTGATCACTTCCCAGAACTTGGCTCCGATCTGGTTGCCACACTGGCCCGCTTGCAGGTGCACGATCTTGTGCATGGTGGCTGCAGGGGGGCACGGGCACGCTCCAGTCCTCGCACTCCTGGGGAGGGGTAAGCGCGCACTGAGTGTCCCCTTCATCATTTCTTATGGCATAATAGTACTTAGCAACATTTACATAACATAACTTCTTCAGCTATTATCTAATTTATGCAAACTCCCTCAATTTCCAATTCTTTGTCCCTGCAAAAAGAGGTCTGAATATTTTTGTATATTCTTTTTTTCCTTATCAAATAAATGCTTTATTAACTTCTAGTTTACATCATTCATTTTCGCAAGATTTTGAGTTACAAATTTTCTCCCCATTTTTCCCCTACCCCAAAATAACGATCCCACTGGATATCCCCTCCTCCAATCTGCTTTCTCCCATATCTTCTCCCATACCCCCTCCAACTTTCCAGTAGGGCAAGTGGATCTCTATGCCCCAGTGCCTGTACATCTTCTTTCCCAGTTACTTGTAAAATAATATTAATAATAGTGTATATATATATATATATATTTAAACATTTGATTTTAAAACTTTAAATTCCAGATTCATTCCCTTCCTCCCTTGTCACCCACCCTTACTGGGAAGATAAGCAATTCAGTATAGATTGTACATGTATAGCTATGCAAAACATTTCCATAGTGGATATATTGTAAAAGACTGACTATATTTCCTTCCCTCCTATCCCACCTCCCACTTTTTATATTCTCTACTTTGATCCTGTCCCTTTTCAAAAGTGGGTGCTTCCAACTTCCTGCTTCCCCAGCCTGCCTTCCCTTCCATCATCTCCCCCCTCTCATCCCCTTCCCCCCTACTCTCTTGTAGGGTGAGATACCATATTTAGTGTGTATGTCATTCCCTCCCCGAGCCAAATTCAATGAGAATAAGGTTGACCCATATCCTTTTGCCTTCCTATTCTCCCACTCCATTGTAACCATTTCCCCTTGCCTCTTCTATATGAGATAGTTTACCCCATTCTGTCTCTCCCCATCTCCTCTCATTATATTCTCATATATATCCTCTCAGTTCTCAATTTCCCCTTTTAAGTATAATCCCTTCCTATTAAATTGATACTGTGCCCTCTCTCTATATAAACCTGCACACATATATACACACATGCATATATGTATTCATATGCCCATATATCCTCCTATATAGACATATGTATGTATGTATGTATACACTCTGTTCCCTTCAACTATTCTCATACTGAGAAAAGGTTCATAAGTTACAATTATCGTTTTTCCATATAGGGATATAAATAGTTCAACTTTGAGAAGTTCTTTATGATTAATTTTCCCTGTTTACCTTCTCATGTTTCTCTTGCTTCTTGGATCTCAATGTCAAATTTTCTATTCAACTCTGTGTTTTTCATCAAGAATGCTTGAAAGTCCTCTATTCCACTGAATGACCATATTTTCTCCTGAAACATGATACTCAGTTTTGTTGGGTAGGTGATTCTTGGTTTTAATCCCAGCTCCTTTGCCCTCCGGAATATCATATTCCAAGCCCTTTGATCCCTCAGTGTAGAAGTTGCCAGATCCTGTGTTATCCTGATTGTGTTTCCACAATATTCTTCCTGGCTGCTTGTAATATTTTTTTTCTTTGATCTGGGAATTCCAGAACCTGGTTATAATATTCCTAGGAGTTTTCTTTTTGAGATCTTTTTTCAGGAGGTGATTGGTGGATTCTTTCAACCTCTATTTTGCCCTCTTGTTCTAAAACATCAGGGAAATTTTCCTTGAGAATTTCTTGAAAGATGATTTCTAGGTTCTTTTTTTGATCACGGCTTTCAGGTAGTCTAATAATTTTAAAATTGTCTCTCCTGCACCTATTTTCCAGGTCAATGGTTTTCCCAATGAGATATTTCACACTGCCTTCTATTTTTTCATTTGTTTGGATTTGTTTAACAGTATTGTGATTTTTCATAAAGTCACTAGCTTCCATTTGCTCCAATCTAATTCTGAAGGAATGATTCTCTTCAGTGAGCTTTTGAGATTCTTTTTCCATCTGGCAAATTTGGCTTTTTAAGGCATTCTTCTCCTCATTGCCTTTTTGAGCCTCTTTTGTCATTGAGTTAGTCTGTTTTTTAAGATGTTATTTTCTTCAGTCAGGTTGTTGACTCTCATTTCATAATTTTCTTGTATCTTTCTCATTTCTCTTCCCAATTTTTCCTCCACTTCTCTTATTTGGTTTTCAAAATCCTTCTTAAGGTTCTTTATGGTCTGTAATCAGCTCATATTTTTCTTGGAAGCTTTTGGGGCAGGAGTTTTGACTTCACTGTCTTCCTCCTGTTCCATGCTTTGATCCTTTTTGTCCCCTAAATAAGAGTGTACAGTTGGGTTGCTCTGCTTGCTTTGCTTCCCTTGTTTGTTTATGTTGCCACTCAATTACTAGACTTTTGGGCTTTTTGCCATAGTAGGACTCTGCTACCAGACAGGGGAGCTCCATACCAAATGCTGGGGTTTTCTCAGCTGCCAGAGGTATTAGTTGGGTGCCCTCTTTGAAGCTTCCACACACTCTGGCGAGCTGGTCACACACTCCAGGACCTCCACTGTAATCCAGATCCAAGCAGGTTAAAGTAAGAGTGATTACCCCTCAGACTGGCTGCTTGGTGCCCCTACAATCTGCAGGTCAGGAACTGAAGCAGCCATGTGGATGTGGCAGCACACCCACTGTGCCTCAGCTGCTTCTCACCCTGGGGGCAAACGCTGAGCGTATTCCCAAACTAACTACTGGATCCCAAAGTCCACACTGCACTGACCTCTCACTTTGTCCTTAGCATCTATGGGTTGATAATTCTGGAAACCGCAACAGTTGCTGGTGATCTGAAGTTCCTCCTGCTGACAGCTGGCTATGGCTGCCCTGAGACTAAGATCTCCGGTTCCCAAGGGCTCTGTGATGGCCACTTTCTGTTGGCCTGCCAGGCTGTCCTCAGTGGGAGGTTAGCTTCTCTGCATCATTTTCTGGGTTGTGTAGCTCCAAAGTTTGTTCAGAGTCACCTTTACATGAATTGGAGAAGGTGGGAGCCGGAGCTGCATGGAAGCCCTATTTCTACTCCACCATCTTGAATCCACCCCCCCCCATTTTTGTATATTCTTTTTTTTTTTTTTGCCTTTTGGAGGGCAATTGCGGTTAAGTGACTTGCCCAAGGTCACACGGCTAGAAAGTGTGTCAAGTGTCCTGAGGCTGGGTTTGAACTCAGGTCCTCCTGACTCCAGGGCTGGTGCTCTATTCACTGCACCACCTAGATGCCCCATTCACTGAGCCACCTAGCTGCCCCAATTTTTGTATATTCTTAAGAGTTAGTTTTATTTAGGATTATTCCTTCTTTTATTTTATCCTCCTAATTCCCCATTCTTCCTTCTCCCCTTTCCATCCTATATCTCTGTTGAATAAAATATTTCTTTGCTGAATTCTGCTTGTATCTGTATGTATCTTAACTCCTTCTGCACAGTTCATATGAGAGTAAAGTTCAAATGTCAGCCACTTCTACCTGTTCCTCCTTGTTTATACAGACTTCTACTTGTATATACCAATTATATGAGATAATTTCACCTTTCTGTTTCCTTTCTCCCCAAATGTATTCCCCTTTCCCTCCCTCTCCATTCTTCTTTTAATACCATCAACACAGGACAGAACCAATTCCACATCTTCTGTCTAATTAGACACTCTCTATGATCCTGATGAAGATAGGATTCAGGAGAGATATGTGCATCAACTCCCATATAAGAATGTAATCAGTTTTTCGTTGTTTAGTATCTTATGATTGCTTATGTTTATCTTTTATGAATCCTATGTTTGTTCTTCAGTTTCTATGAAGCTCTTTTCATTGAGAATGCCCGAAAGTCCTTTATTTCACATAAAGGTTCATTCTTCCCACCCCTACTGGTAGGATTATATTCAGTTTTGCTAGATAAATTATTCTTGGATGTGAGGCTACATTTTGCCTTCTGGAATATTCATTTTACAGATTTTGAGGGCAGATGTACCTTCTGAAATATCATATTCCCATTCTTTCTTCCATGCTCTCATTCCTTTATAAGAGGCTGCTAAATCATGTGTGATCCTGACATTGCTTCCCTAGTACTTGAATTCTTTCCTTCTGGCTGCTTGTAGTATTTTCCCTTTGATCTGGATGGCCGGGATTTTGGCTATCAAGTTCCTGTGAGTTTTCATTCTGGGATTCCTTTCAGAAGGTGACTAGCAGATTCTTTCTACCTCCATTTTGCTCTCTTGTTCTAAGAAATCTAGGCAGGTTTTTTTAGGGTGTTATTTTCTTCGGTATTTTTTGTGCTTTTTACCCAGCTGTTCATTGTCTTTTCATAATTTTTCCCCCTTGCTTTCATTTCTTTACCTATTTTTTCCCCTACCACTTTGATTTTGAAAATAATTTTTAGCTCTTCCAATTATTCTTGTTGGGCTTATATCTAATTCACAATTTTTTTTTAATCTTTCCTTGTGGCTTGACTTCATTATCTTCTTCTGAGTTTGTGTCTTGAGCTTCCCTGTCACCACAGCAGCTTCTTTTTGTTGTTGTTTACTCATTTTTCCACTCCATTTCTTGATTTGGAACATTATGTTAATGTTGGCTTCTTCTGACATGGGGAATGGAGGGCAGAGGATTCTGTCTCTCCAACTTCAGGCTTTTTCTCACTAATGTTTTCATATATAGTTCTAAATGTTTTTGGTGCTTTCAAGGGGTCTGACCTGGGGAGAGGTACAGTCATTGCTCTTTTGGTCTATATCCTGGTCATTACCCAGAAAGGGTCCCTGATTCCTTGGGGCCAGAAATGATACTGTTTCTCAGGGCCCCTGATCCCTTGGGGTTAGAAGATACCTCCCCTCAGGACTTCCACTCCTTCTGGACTGGAAGTATCCCTCTCTTCCCTTGAACCATGACCCAAAAGTGGGTATAGGTAATGGAGCTGCCAAACAGCATCTGGTCCTATATCCAGTAGTAGCATAGAGGTACTCTATTATTTTTTTTCTGACCAGTTGCCATGTCCTCTTTCTGACCTCCCATGTTGTCTTGGGCTGGAACAATATCTCACTCTGACTTTTTTTCTGGCTCTTCCACTCCAAAATTCAATCTGAAATGTTATTTTAAAGTTGTTTGGAGAGGAATGCTGGGAGAGATCAGTTTTCTCTATTTCGTTATCTTGGCTCTGCTCCTGGAAGGCCAACTGTTTTGTTTTATGATTTCTTGAAATGGGATGTCTAAATTCCTTTTTTTGGGTCATGGCTTTCAGATAGTCCAATGATTCTTAAGTTATTTTCTCCCCTGTTTTCCAGGTCAGTTGTTTTTGCTATGAGGTACCTTGTATTATTATTATTATTTCTTCTCCTCCTCCTTTAGCCTTTTGACTTTGTTTTAATATTTCTTGTGGTCTACTGGAGTCATTAGCTTCTATTTGGTCCATTCTAACTTTCAAAGAATTTGTTTCTTGGACAAGATTGTATAGTTCTTGTGTCAAGCTGTTAGTTTCCTTTCCAATTCTTTCTTCATCACTCTAATTTCTTTTCCATTTTCTCCCATCTAGTTCACTCATTTAATTTATAAAAATCATTTTGAACTCTTTTTTATATAACATTTGCTTTGCTTCTTTCAGGAATTCTAGTTGAATTTGTGCCTAAGCAGTGTTTTTCTTTGAGGCATTGTCTTCTTCTGGGTTTATGTCTTAAGTGTCCTAGTCAGTTTATTATTATGGAAATCTTTTTTGTTTATTCTTCCATCTTACTTCTTGACTTGGGACTTTATGTTAGGACTAGATTCTATGCTTTCAGCCAATGTCTAGATTAGATTGGACCTGTTGCTGTTTTCTTGGGGCATTGAGTGTTATGTTATTCCCAGGTTCTCAGGGAAGGCTCTAGCTGTAGTCCTACAAACTCCCAAAGTAGTCTGATTCAGGATACAGTCTTATTGCTATCTTCCTTGGTTTGTTGCCTACAAGTTACTTTCATGGGTTTGGGTCTAAGCAGCCAGCCTGTGCGCTTGCCCCATTTAGAATTTTAGTAGACTGCTGCTGCTGGACTCAGACATAATCAACCAGATATAAACTTCTGCTGGTTCAGTGACAGAGCTCAGGCTTACTTTTGGTTTGGGATTCATGTTTTGCTTACTCCTATGCAAGTATTAGACTATGTTAGAAGCTCCCTATGAAACTCTGATTCCCTCCTAGGGTTCAAGCCACATAGATGCTACTCACTTTCCAACTTTCTCTTTGCTGAACATGCAGCCCAAGGCTTGCAACTGCTACTCACTCTGGAATGCCCAATATGAACAGGACCTCTCTTCAATTACCCTGGACCTATGAACTGGAACTGAATAGTAATGACAAAGCTGCTAGTTGGCACCTGTGCTTGCATGTTACATAAATTTAGGCCCCTTTTTCCTGATCTGGGACCCCTTTCTGCCCTGATGTACTGTGGCTCCTTGGGTTGGAACCTTGTATGAGGGATACTCCAGGCCAGACCTCATTCCCAGTGTCCATACATCTTTCTCTCTGTCTCCCTATGCCTCCTAGGCCTATTTTTTCTCTTGGATGCCCTGACCCAGCATTAGATCTGGTGTTTTCTAAATCCTTTTGGAGGAGGTTCAGGGAGGGAGGTAGAGATTGCTAACAGGGAAAAGAAATCATAAGGAACTTATCAAAGTTGAACTATTATTAACATTCCTACATGGAAAAACAATAATTGTAACTTATGAAACTTTTCTCAGTAGCTGAAGGGATTAGAAATATATATATATATATATATGTCTATATATGAGGGTATATGGGCATATGAATACATATGTGAATGTGTATATATATGTTTACAGGTATACATAGATAGAGGGCACGGGACCAATTTAACAGGAAAGGACGATACTTAAAAGGTGAAATAAAGAGGTGAGAGGAATATAATGAGAAGAGATGGGGAAAGACAGATTGGGGTAAACTATCTCATACAGAAGAGGCAAGGGAAAATGGTTACAATGGAGGGGAAGAATAGGAAGGCAAAGCGGAATGGGTCAACCTTATTCCCATTGAATCTGGCTTGAGGAGGGAGTGAAATACACACTAAATAAGGTATCTCACCCTCCAGGAGAATAGGGGGGGAAGGGGATGAGAGGGGGGATGATGAAAGGGAGGGCAAGCTGGGGAGGCAGGAAGTTGGAAGTACCCACTTTTGAAAAGGGACAGGATCAAAGTAGAGAATAGAACAAGTAGGAGGTGGGATAGGAGGGAGGGAAATATAGTCAGTCTTTCACAATATATCTACTGTGTTATTTTTTTGCATTAGCCGCACATGTACAACCTATACTGAACTGCTTATCTTCCCAGTAAGGGTAGGTGACAAGGAAGGAAGGGAATGAATCTGAAATTGAAAGTTTTAAAATCAAATATTCTAATATATGTATATATGTGTGTGTATATATATATGTATATATATATACTATTATTAATACCATCTTACATGTAATTGGGACATAAGATACACAGGCACTGAGGCATAGAGATCCACTGGAAAAGTCGAAAGGAGTATGGGAGTAAATATGGGAGAGAGCAGATTAGATTGGAGGAGGGGATATCCTGTGGGACTGGTATTTTGGGATGGTGGGCAGGGGAAAAACGGGGAGAAAATTTGTAACTCAAAATCTGGCGGAAACAAATGATGTAAATCAGAAGTTAATAAAACATTAAAATTTAAAAAAGAATAAATAATAACAACAATAAAAAAGAAATGACAAGCAGGATGATTTCATAAAAACCTGGATAGATATACATGAAATAATGCAAAGTGAATTGAATAGAACCAGGAGATCATGGTACACAGCAACAGCAATATTGTACAGTGAAGAAGAACTGTGAATGACAGCTATTTTCAGCAATATAATGATCCAAGACAATTCCAAAGTACTCATGATGAAACATGCTACCCACTTCTAGAGAAAAAATTGATGTCTGAATACAGACTGAAGAATATCATTTTTTCACCTTTCCTTTTTTACAAAAAATATTAGAGTCTTTGTACAAAATATGGAAATGTTTTATATGATTACACATGTATAACTTATATCACATTGCTTATTGTCTCAGGGAGAGGAACGGAAGAGAAGGGAAGGGCAGAATTTGGAACCCAAAACCTTAAAAAAAAGTTTTAAAACTGCTTTAACATGTAATTGAGGAAAAAATAAAATGTGAATATTTCAAAATTATCTCTTTTTATCCTCATAACAACCCTATGAGATAGTTGCTATTAAGGTCCCTATTTTACAGATGAGGAAACTGAAGCAAAAAGAGGTTCAGTGACTTGTCCTGGGTCATTCAGCTAGTAAGTATCTCGAGAATGGATTTGAAGTCAGGTCTTACTGTCCTCTGTAGGCTCTTTATCGATATCATGACTCCTAACTGGGAGTGTATTTCAAGACTTTGTCCTAGGCCCTTTCTCTTTTCTCTCTACAACTTCTCATCTGGTCACTTTATTACCTCTCATAGGCTCTAGTCATCATCTTCTGAGCTCCAGTCATATATCTTCCTTTGTCTATTAGATATTTAAAACTGATGCCTCATAAACATCCAAAATAACACAACCAAAACAAAATTCATTATCTTTCCCAAAAATTTTACCTTTCTTCCAAACTTCTGTAATTCCATTAGGTATCACCATGCTATCAGTCTCCTAGATTCACAATCTTAATGTTAACCTTTATTTCTCATTCTCCCTCAATTCCTACCTCCCTCCCCCCCCATATCCAATCAGTTGCCTAAGGCCATCATTTCCACCTTCAAAAACTCTCTTGTACATGTCTCCTTCTCTCTACTCATGTAGTCCCCCACCCTCAGGCAGGTCCTTATCCACTCTCAACTAGACTAATACAATAACCTTCTAACTGGTCTCCCTGCCTATTTCACTCCTTTCTTATTTCCATTCATCTTCTACCACTACAAGAGTGATTTCCCTAAAGCATAGGTTTCACACTGTAACCCCTTACTCAATAAAGTCCAATGGCCTCCTAATGTCTTTTGAATAAAATATAAGCACCTTTCCTTGGTTTTTAAAATTCTCCACAACCTGGCCCTAACCCAACTTTCCAACTTTATGTATTAACACACTTCCTATACTCTTTCTTCAAGCTATTCCTCACACATGACATTCCATCTCTCATTTCTGCTGTGTGTGTGTGTGTGTGTGTGTGGCATATAAAGGAAGGAGAAAAATATGATATATGCCTAAGAGGACAGGATTTAATAAAGGGTTTTTAAGGATAGGGAAGACTTGAGTATGTTTGTAAGCAACAGGAAAAGAAGCAGTATATGGAGAGAACTGAAAATGAGAGAAAGGTAAAGTTGAGGGGATAAACTGCTAAAGATGAGAGGGAAAAAGATTTGAGGGAATGTGTAGAAGGGCTGGTCTTGGCAAAGAAAAGGATCACCTTATTTTCTGAGACTGCAGAAAAGGAAAAAGTAGGGAGCGATATCAAGTGATTTAACTGGCTAACTACTGGATCAAGATGAGTCAGATCAGGGGCAATGGCTTGAAAAAGTAGTGAAGGGTGGGAGAGATCAAAGGTCAGGAAGAGAACAAGCTATGTAAGTTTAGGAGTAAGGAACAGAGAGGGAAGAAACAATAGGAGGCTATGATAAGACAGAGGAATTTCAGAGTTTTTGGTATTACAGAAGTGGAAGACTTGTGGGTGATGACAAAATCCAGGAGAAGAAAAAGGGAAAAGAAAAGAGGTGTTCGTATGTTTTCCAAGAATATGGTGGTACCTAAGCAAACAAATTATTTGGGAACAAAGCTGTTCTGGGCAGGAAGTAAGTTAAAGCAAGTTTTAATTTCCTAAACTTTTGATCTTTAGAAAAGACAGGTGGCTTTCAGCTTCTAATGCCATTTTTTCTAAACAAGGGTCAGGTATATACTGTCAGTTCTGCTATAACAATTTATTTTGAAAATAGCACAATGGGAATTCTATGAAATTTTTTCCTTAGAAAAACAGTGAGAATGAAGAACAGTGCACCACTCACTTCACAACTTACAACCCTTCTGATACCTCCTTCCACAAGCAAACTTTAGGTCTTTGTCAAGGTGAAGTGCTATATTTACTGTATGTCTTCTGGTGCAGAAGGAGCTGTGAGCAGAGTAAGCTGTACTGAACCACGGTGCCTCCGCTGCCCCATGGCAACAAGTTGCGGACTTTTCCGCCCCAAGATGTGGCCTGGGGCACAGGGCAGACTGAGGCCCTAGACACAACCACTATTTATTGCAGTATTTATGATTTTCTTAACCATTTAGCATGTAAAAAACTGTAATCATTTTTATTAGGTTCCTATATATATATTTTATTTTATTTTTGCTTTTTGGAGGGGGGAAGACAGGGCAATTGGTATTAAGTGACTTGCCCAAGGTCACATGGGTAGTAAGTGTTAAGTGTCTGAGTCTGGATTTGAACTCGGGTCCTCCTGACTTCAGGGCCAGTGCTCTATTCACTACATCACCTAGCTGCCCCACGGTTCCAATATTTTTTTAAAAATATACCATTGACTGAAGCTTTTGAACATTGTGCCCCTAGTCCCATTTTTCCAATAAGCTCTGTGATTTCTATTGTATGATTTTACACAGTGTGACTTTTTGGAAACACTAGTCCTTTTCTAGGGAGAGAAAAGTAAAGGTAAGATATTGATAGATCACACTGTACCAGGCTATTTGACCTTAGGGCAATGAAGACTGGTAAGTGTCCCTAAGAAGTTTATAATTCCAAAGTATGGTACTTTGGGAATTCTTCTGTAGTTCTTAAGGGTATCCCACATTAGATTATGCATGTCCAAGAAAGAATTCACCCAACTGGCAGTTCACCCAGATAAACTTTTCCACTGGTATTAAGTTTTATGTCCTAACAGAAGATAAAAGGTAATAAAATATGTGTTTTTACAGATATTCGTAGATAAGCCATTCATAGTACATTTGAATTGGAGAATTTAAGTATGAATTGCAAAGTAAAAGAATCTGAAATTATGCTATACTTTCATGCAAGCTATATTTTTAGAAGACTTTTCTTCTCTGATGCTTACCCCATAAATGATCATGCTAAGATTTCCTGAAAATCCTGTTTCCTCAGTTTTCATTTAAAAATTATCTACATTTATCATTCTCCTCACTCACCTCAAGTTATCTTTTTCAAATTAAGTCTAGTACTTATTATCTTTGTTAACATCACACATTTTCCTCACACCTCAGATGCTCCATACTATTCCACTACCTTTGAAGGAAATAACCCTAATAGAGATCAAGCACTAGCACTAAAGGTCCCAACTTCCTCAGCAGTCACAACGACTAAAGACCCAGAAAAGAACATTTGTTCTATGAACTTTGGATTTAGTCAGAGTTGCACTTGAGGACCTAGAGGGCCACATGTGGTCCTCAAGGAGTCAGGTTCCCCACCCCTGAAGTCAAACTGATTCATCTGCTATTCAGAGTACTTCGTCCTGCCACCCAACCCTCCCATACATATTGTCTTCACACATTAGAATGCGAACTTTTTGAAAGCAGGATCTGCCTTGCTTTTCTATTTCTATCCCTAGTGCTTAGCACAGTGCACTACATACGTTTAGGGCTTAATAAAGGTCATTTCATTCATTCAGTCAGTCTTATAATATCAGGAGAAATCAAAAGCAATCCCTACCTCAGTGTAGGTACCTTTTGTGCAGAACTTGTAGAAAGGCTGTAGACAAGAGTTGACAAACCAACCAATAAGGATTTTACTAAATGCCAACTATATTACAGTTTCTGTATTTTCTATATTCCAGAAACTGTGCTAAACCCTAAGGACTCATGGGCCACCTGGTTTTTCTCCTGAAATTCATCATCATCTCTAGAAACTCATTTTTCTGAAAAATCACTTCAACTCTGAAATGCTCACCTCCTCAGTACCCTCCGTCTCAGATCAACCATTAAAGAAATATACTCAAGGCTGTCATCTCATCATTTCCATCAGATTCCAGATTTCATCATCCTCTCACCTTATCTTTTCAGATCCTTTTACATTCTATCTTCCCTCCATTAGATGTGAGCTCCTTAAATGTGGGGCCTTTTTTTGTGTCCTTTAGTTTTAGTACAATGCCTAATAAATGTTTACTGATTAAGAAAAAATAGGAAATAGTTCCTGCCTTAGGGAAATTATAGTCAACAAGAATTTATTAAAGGCCTACTATGAGGCTCATGCTAAGCACTGGAGATACAAAGAAAGGCAACAACAGTCACTGTCCCCAAGAAGTTCCTATTTATTAGAATAAGGAAGACAACATACAAACAACTATGTACCAACAAGATACTGGAAGTAATCTCAGAGTGAAAACATTAGGCAGGAAAGGGGGTAGGGAGGTAAGAGAGACTGAGATACTTCAGGGAAGCCAGGAAGTGGAGGTGAGGAGAGATAGCATTAATGGAATGAGAAACAGAAAATGAAAATGCATAGAATTGAGAAATGGAGTATTTTGTGCAAAAAATAGCAAGGAAGCCAGTGTTACCAGAACACAGAGTTTGTGGAGGGGAGGAAAGTGTAAGACTGAAAAGGTAGGAAGGGGCTAGAGGTTGTGAAAGGCTTCAAATGTCAACAGAGGAATTTATATTTGTTTCCTGAGGTAACAAGGAAACACTAGAGTTTACTGAGTGGGAGAGGAGAGTTGACATGGTCAGATTTGCACTTTAGGAAGATCAGTTTGGCAGATGAGGGAAGGATGGACTGATATACATTCTTTGTATTTGGGTGAAAAAAAAATTTGAATTGCAATCTACATTTTTAGAAGAAATGTCTAAATTAACAAGATCACAGATTCACTGGAGTATATTATGTTCAAAGTAATTTCTGATTTATGATAAAATGGGAACACATAAACATTTTCTAGTCAACAACCTCAATGACAGTGCCCTACTCATTAAGAATTCTCATTATACCTCTGCAAAAATGGTAGTTATAAAATAATCATAGCTTCTTAATTAAAGAATGACATGACAAGGAAATGTTTACTTTTATGCAAGCTTTTAAGTTAGTATACCTTAACAAAAGTCCAGTTAGGTTTAAAGCAAAATAGGCAATAGGCCTTAAATTTTTATATGGATCTCTATATTAAATGGATCTTTATTGTATCTTTAATGTCGATCTCTGTATTAAATTTTACATGAGCATTTCCTACAGATAAATATTTGTATTCTCTTAATTTAGTAATGTAGGTGGTGGTAGTGGTAGCGGTGGTGGTGGTGGTAGTAGTAGTCGTGGTAGTGGTAGCAGTAGTAGTAGTAGGGGATACATATTTGTAGCTTGGTGGGGGTCAAACTGTTTTAAATATCATCAGAAAATAATGCATGGTTTACTAGCTCATATATTTTTGTAAGTATCTGCAAATACTTTCGGAAGTTAAATAATCTTTTAAAATAGAAATTTTCTAAGTAGTTAAAAATTTTTTGTGAAATCCTTTGATTGTCTAAAAGGGTAAGTTTCCATTTCCCATTCAAAAGACGAATTTGAGTCATGTATACATAGTAGTATTGATTACATAAAAGTTAAAAGGGTTATTATGAGTTATTAATAATACTGTGCAGGAGGGACAAAATAAAGACACAGCCAAACAAGTAAGGTAGCAGGTACTCTACATTTAACCACAATGATCAGATGTTAGAAAATTTGAACGTCTCTTTCAGGGAACTTCTATAAGACTGAATCAAAGAGACCCATGAATTGCACTGTAAAGTCCTTGAGGTCAAGAACTGTGTCTGACTTGCTTTGTGTAGCATGCTGGAGCATCTGTTGTTTCTGACAAGAAACATAAATAGTGCTCAACAGTTTTGCATCATTTGAGTGCTAAAAAATGCAAATGAAAGTTATGGTCTTTTTATAGCTTCCTATAAAATGAATATTGAGCAATGACATGGAGAAATGAAACAACATTTTATTCCTGCCCCCCTTTAAATGTATATATTTAGCCAAATCACTGAGGATAAAGGGGTCACGTTTTCTGCTTGCATATGCTGAGTAGAACAGTTCCTGCTAGTCATAAGCAGCAGCTTCATTTGCAGGAACAGATGCTTCGAGTCTAGAATACCCAGCTGTCTTTTATCCTCTACACCATGACATGAGACTACTAAGAAAGTAATGTGTGAAGAGATGGCACTACATTAACATGCCTAAACCAGAGTTAACTGTTAGCTGTGGAGAGAAATCAAAATCATCTCTATAAATATTGAATAATGTGGCTTATTTCTTTTAAAATAGGAAAGATTAAAAAAAATCACCAATTCATCATTTGTTCCCAGAAAAATCTTTCTGACTTTCAGTATATAAGAAGGGAAGGGGAAAAAAAAGAATAAGCATTTGTATTGTACCTGTTATGTGCCAGGCTCTGTGCTGAGTTTTTTATAAATATTATCTCATTTTATTCCTACAACAACCTTGCAAGGGAGGTGCTGTTATTATTCTCATTTTACAAACTGAGGAAAGAGAGGCTGAGAGAGGATCACACAGGCAGTGAGTACCTGAGGCTGAATTTGAACTCAGGTCTTCTGGACTCCAGGTTCAGTATTATATCCACTGTGCCACCTCTATAATTAGTATAAAGCTTCCTCTATAATCAATTTCATTAGAATTAAGAACATATGAGAATAACTTTAATTCTAAAGTTGATATAGCAAAGCCTCCTATAATTATTCATTATGCAAAATTAAATTATGTACTTGATATGGAAAGCCAGTGTCATCTTACATATTCCCAGGATGCTTAGAAGTAAAAAGATGAACAGCAGGAAATAGCTCCTAGTGGTTTGGGGTTACCTCACCTCCATTACAATATGGACTCCATAGTAAAAGCATTGCTAGTGAAAAAAATATTACTAGTGCATTCTGAGAAATTCAGAATTAAATAAAGAAAATAAATTGAATATTCATACCTTTTACCTCGAGATCCCACTGTTATGAATATGCCATGAGGAGTTCAAAGATTTTTTTAAAAAAGATATCATATACACCAAAAAAAAAATTCATGGCAAAACTTTCTGAAATAGCAAAAACTGGAAGTAAAATTGACCATCAGCTGGGGAATGGTTTAAAAAAACAACGGTGGTACATGAATACAATGAAATATTACTGCAATTTGAGAAAGAATTAATATAAATACAAGAGAAGCCTGGGAAGACTTAGGTGAACTGATACTAAGAATAAACAGGAAAATAATACACACAATAATTTAATGGGAAAAAACTGAATACTGTGAATTATAATGAATAAGTTTAATTTCACAGTAGAGATACAGCAATGAAACTCCCTCCCCTCTTAGCAAAGATTGAAGACTATGAGTTTGGAATATTGTTTATACTGTCAGTGTACATAGTTTGCTGGTTTTTTCCCCTCTCTTTTCATATATTCTTTAAGAGAGATTGTTCTTTTGGTGGAGAAGGCCAAAAGGATATATTAGAAAATAAATATGATATAAAAACAAATTATATGAATAAAATATTTTTAAAAGATGCTTTCTCAAAACCCCTCATCTCACAATCCAGTGGCATTATCTTCCACTATTTTTTACTTTATTCCACTCTCAAGTGTTGGCCCCTCTGCTCACTAAGACCAACCTCTCTCTATATACACTTGATTCTATCTCCTCCCATCTTCGCCAAAACACTGCCCCCACTATCATGCCCTGGTTCTTCAATCTATCCTATCCAGGCTTATTATATTTCCCTACTCCCTTCACAGAGTTATGTACCTTGAGGGAGTTGGGTAATCTCTTTTCTCTGCCATATGTTTGAACCTGACAGTCATCTTCCCCCTATTTTAGGGGCCCAGTGACTGGCACCTAATTCCATCTACCCACTTGGCTTCAGATAAGCTTCTATAAATGGATATTTACCTAAAAGATATAACAAAAACAAATATATAAACAGTTTTCCCAATACCTCAGGGACATATAATTTCCCATATACCTCTCCCTTTTTGGAGACAAAGGTGTTAGACTCTTAAGTCACTTTCTACACAGCACTGGTTCCAAGTTTACATTCTAAGTTTGCATTACTTTTGACTTCTGCTGGTTTAAAATGCCAGATTACTGGTCTTCAGGATATCATAAATGGGCTGGCTACAACAAAGTGGGTTCCTGGACCTCCTCAGATCCCCATGGCTCCTGCTCCACACTCAGATTATTGACTCTACTTCCTGCACCTGGATTAGAAAAGAGCTAAGGAAAAGGATCCCAGAAGTCTCACACAGGCCCATTTCTTAGAAGTAATATGGCCTTACTAGGAAAAGTAGGCCATAACCTCCCCTTCCTCCCTCTATGAATAAAGGAATCATCTCTTCCCTTGGACCAGAATAAAGTGAGAATAGGGGCGGCTAGGTGGCACAGTGAATAGAGCACCAGCCCTGGAGTCAGAAGGACCTGAGTTCAAATCTAGCCTCAGACACAACACAAAAAAACTAGCCATGTGACCTTGGGCAAGTCACTTAACCCCAATTACTCTCCAGAAAGCAAAAAAAGAAAAAGAGAACATTTTGAGGGGCAGCTAAGTGGCACAGTAAGTAAAGCGCTGGCTTGAAGTCAGGAGGACCTGAGTTTGGTTCTGGTCTCAGATACTTAAAACAAAAAAACTAGCCGTGTAACCTTGGGCAAGTTACTTAAACCCCAACTGCCCTCCAAAAGGGAAAAAAAGAGAATAAAGTGAGAATAAAATCCCAGCTGGTCCTGAGTTAAGCCATTTTGAAAATGCCAAACATTACGGGAATGCAGCCAATGCCAAAAGGACCCTCATAACCACCTAGTAGATCAGTGCAGAAAACCATCTGTACACCAGTCCAAAAGCACTTAGAAGACATTCATCACTTACTCCTTACTCTTGCCATATGACTACCAGAGGTGGGGAACCTGCAGCCTCAAGACTACATGTGGTCTTGTAGGTCCTTGAGTGTGACCTTTTGACTTGAGTCCAAGTTTTACAGAATAAATCTTTTTGTTAAGGGGTTTGTTCTGTGAAGTTTGGATTTAGTCAAAGGGCTGCACTTGAGACCTAGAGTATCACATAGGTGGCCTTAAGGCTGCAGGCCTCCCATCCCTTGCACTAAACCATCTTCTTTTTCAAAATGCCATTTCTTAAAAGAAATTCTTCACACTGAGTCTCCGTTACAATCCCTTATGGATAATAATATTGCAGCTTGTTCACATAGTGACTCTCCACTGAGGATAACCCTCAACTTTAATTCTTCACAGACTACAGTGTTCCTTAACTCAGACATAAAAGATGACTGAAAGACTGTTGGCAGATAAGTGTGTAGAAGACACTTGATGTTCTACTTATGTCAAATACAAGCTCTTACAAATGAGAGCTGTAGAGAAAAGAACATGCTAAACTTTGAATCAGAAGACTTAAACTGGAATCCTGTCTCTGACTGTGTGACTTTGTTTAAGTCACTCAACTTCTCCAAGCCAATTTTTCATCTATAAAATGCAGTTATATATTTTACAGGGTTGTTGTGATGATAACCTACTCCTACACCTGGTCTATTGCAAAAGGCTTCTGGTTGGTCTCCCTGCCTCATGTCTTCCTCAACTGAAATCCATCCTCCACTCAGCTGTCAAACTGATCTTTCTAAAGCACAGGTATGAACACATCACTTCCCCCCTCCCACTAAATAAATGCCAATGCTTCCCTATTACTTCCAGGATCAAATATAAATTCCTCTGTTGACATTTAAAGTCCTTTGCAACCTGGCCCCTACCCACCTTTCCAGTCTTCTTATACTTTCCTCTCCCCTCCTCCACAGACTCTATGATCTGATGACACTGGTCTCTTTGCAGTTCTTTGAACAAGACACTCCATCTCCTAACTGTCCATTTTCACTAGCTGTCCTAAATGTTATAAGTATTCTTTCTCTTAACCTCCACCTCCTGGCTTCCTTCAAGTTTCAGCTAAAATCCTACCTTCTGCAAGTAGCCATTCCCAGAATGTCTTGCTGTCTAGTATCTTCACAGATTACTTGCACTCTACCCTGCATGTATATCTTGTTTTGTTTATACATAGCCATTTGCATGTTGCCTTCCCCATTAGAATATGAACTTCTTAGGGACAGTGACTGTTGTTGCCTTTCTTTGTATCTCCAGGGCTTAGGGCTTAGCACAGTGTCTGGCACATAGAAGGTCTTTAATAAATGTAGGCTGACTTGACATACAGAAGATGATTTATAAACCTTAAAGAATCACAGGGATATAAATTACTATCCTATTTTACACTTTATCTGAAATTAATTACTTAGGACTAGATATGACAAATTCAGCCCTTAAAACAGAGGAAATTCTTCTTTTTTTAATTTTTTTTTTGCTTTTTGGAGGGCAGTTGGGGTTAAATGACTTGCCCAAGGTCACACAGCTAGTTTTTGTGTTAAGTGTCTGAAGCCGGATTTGAACTCAGGTCCTCCTGACTCCAGGGCCACTGCTCTATTCACTGCACCACCTAGCTGCTCAAGGAAATTCTAATAGTGTTTAAAAAGTAATATGGCTAGAGTTATAGTGGTTTCAGTAGTTGAAAGAATATTTCCCATAAATAGTCCCAGTACATGTGTGAAAAAGGTGAAAACACCAGGTCACTCTATCCAAAAGAACAATCTCTAGACTGTGCTTAACTATGATCACTCATGAAGCTATTTGGGCTAGCTCCTCTCTCTCCTCCAAATATGATTATTCCAATTTTATGGAAGACTTCAAAGAAATTAAGAGACTCACCCAGATTCAGAGAACCTTACCTTCAAAACTTCTCTGACTTTAAGCACAATACTTTTTGCTTTCCATTACATGCAACTTCCCTAGTCCAACGAAGGGCAACCAATACAATATCCAATGCAAAATTTTTAAAATTTCATTTTTAGGGGGAAAAAACTTAATAAAGTATACTACTTATTATGCATATGTTCCAATTGTTGACACTTCAATCAACAAAAATATTGAGTGCCTACTATGTGCCAGGATCTATGCCAGGAGTCAAAGAGCTTACAATCTATCAGGGAAGACAATATGTAAATATATATAAAATAAATATAAGTAATTTTCCAAGGGGCACTAGCAGCTAGAGCACTAGCAGCTGGGGGAAAATGAATCGAGAAAAATCATGCAGAAAGAAGAATTTTAGCTAAGTTTTTTGTAAATTAGGTATTCTAAGGGGCAAATGTGAAGAGGGAGTGTAATCCAGCCCATACAAAGCCATGGAGAAAGGAGATGGAGTACCTTGTAAGAAATAGAAAGAAAGCTAATTTGTCTAGACTGTATGGTATTGGAAGACTGTATATCTGTGAAGGTTCGTGATTAAAAGGTTTAGAAAGATGGGTTGGTGGGGGTGGGGAGGGGGTGGGGAAGAAAGATGGGTTGGAGTCAGGATATGAAGAAGTTTAAATGATCCTCTAAGTATTAGGGTTTATAGAGAAGGGTACTGAACATAGTCAGACCTGTATTTTTAAAAAAATATATCGATTTGACAGCCCTGTGGAAGATGTATTAAAGACAGAATACTAGAGGAAGGAAACCAATTAGGAAGCTTTTACAAAAGTCCAGGCAAGAGGTGATGAACTCAAGTGGTGAATAGAGAATAGGGATCTTACAGAATAGATGTAGAGGTAGAATATGATTAGGCAGGTACAGTAAGAAAGAATGAAAAGCTGATGATGACTACAAGATTGTGAACTGCGTCACTGAAAGGATAGTGGTATCTTCAACAGAAATAAAGAAGTTCAGTAGAGAAGTAAAGTTTTGGGGAAAGGTAATAAATTTCATTTCAGATATATTGGGTTTGAGATATCTACGAAATTTCTACTTCAAAATGTCCAAAAACCACTTGATCATATGGGACTATAGCTGGATATAAAGATCTGAGAGCCATATATGTAGCAAAACAACAACAGAAATAATTAAAAATATTACTGATAGTAGAGGTAGGTAGTAGATAACATTCTCAATTAAAAGAAAATCTAAAGAACTAAAGTGTTAGGAAAGCAGAAGGAAAAGAATTTATGCAATCAAAAGAAAAGTTTTAATGTGGTACTTTTGGCAAACATAGTGGTAAAACAATCTAGTATCTAGTAGAAGTCTCTTGACTGAACTAAAAATAAATTATTAAAAAGAAAACTATTTTGCCCTACAGGAAAATAGAAGGGAAGGGAATAAGTGAAGGGAGGGCAGACTGGGGGAAGGGGTAATCAGAATGCATGCCATCTTTGGGTGGTTGGAGGGAAGGGGTGAGGAGAAAAAGAAAATTTGGAACTCAAAATCTTGTGGAAGTGAATGTTGAAAACTAAAAATTAATTAATTAATAAGAAGTCTCTTGACTGGACTAGATAATGATGTCTAGGATCAGTTCCAGTTCTTAAAATCTATGTTCCTGTGGGACACAGGAAATAAATTTATCTTATTTTCTTAGTCCAGCATTAAGACAATACAATTCTTCATTGTCAAGACAGAAGATGTGGAGATCTGTAGATATTTTAAATAGAAAAAAATGAATAACTATATAAAAATTCCAACTGAACTTCATTAAAGTGCCCCAGAACCTACCAATAACCAATTTACACACTAAAGAGGGGATCTGGCAGAAACAAATTTCAGAGTCAAATTATCAGTCAGAATGATCTTCAGTTTGTCAAGCTAATATGAAAACAATTTTTTTAATAAGAAAAAATGTGGATGAAAAGGCAGAATAGTGAAGAGTTAGTTGTCATTCACTTTAAACCTAACATGAGAAAGAAGGGAAGAAAGTATGACCCACAAAAGCAAAGGATTAAATGTTGATTTTAGCTGGGCTCCAATGGGAATGATTTGGCATTAAAGTTACTTTTAGCTAAGACAGAAAATTGAAAGGATACATTTTGAATGGTTCTTAATTTTATGCTATTAAAAGTTTTTCAAAATATGGAAGTTTTAAGAATAAATATTACAATAAAATAGAAAGCCCTTAAAAATTTAACTCCAACCTTCCTTTTTTTTTGGCGGGCAATTGGGGTTAAGTAACTTGCCCAAGGTTACACAGTTAGTTTTTTGTGTGGGTGTTAAGTGTCTGAGGCCAAAACCGAACTCGGGTCCTCCTGACTCCTGGGCCAGAGCTTTACTCACTGAGCCAACTAGCTGCCCCTCCAACCTTCCTTCTAAGCTGATGACACATTACTTCCCTTCACACACTCCATGTTCCAGCCATCTGACCTACTTGCTGTTCCTCAAAAGAGGGCATTTCATTCAAGCCTTCTGAGTCTTTGCAGGGGCTGCTCTTCCTTCTTGAACCTTCACCTTTCTTCAAGGCTCTGCTTAAGCGCTACCTCCTTCAAGAGACTATTCTTATTCGCCTAGTTATGAGTGCCCCTTTCCTCAAATTATTGTGCATTTATTTTGTATATATCTTATATTTACTTATATGTAAACACAGAGGATGTTCCCTAGTAAAGTTTAAGTTCCTTGGAGGCAGATATTGTATCACTTTTGTAACTGCATCTCTTCTTCTTCTACTACTGCTGCTGCTGCTGCTACTACTACTACTACTTTGACATCTGTGCTATCTAAAAGAGCAGGAATAAATACTTGTTGATAAATTACTGTCTGGGGGAAATATGTTATAGGTGAAACTGTGAAAAGATTTTGGTGATAAGAATATGTAATGGTAATGGAAATTTGAAGATCTTTCCTGCTTTGAAAATAAACTCTGCCCCTTTATAGGCTGAATGTAATCACATGGAGTCTGTGGCGGGAGGAGTTTGCTGGAGGGTAGAGCAGAGCCCACAGGAAGCTGGGAGTCAGAGCCAGCTAAACAGTTGGGAAGAGAGCAGGCTTCCAAGGGAAAGAGAGAGGCTTGTGAGTAAATACTGGTCTTATGTTGGTATTTATGGGAAGGCTAAAGGATGGTGTAGCTCTCTGATGTTATGGCTTATTAATTTCTTTGCTACTACACTGGAATCGGCTTACTGATTTTGGGATTTGGTTTTCTGATGTCTGAATAAATGTTTTGCTTCTGCCTTATATATGGAGAATCTGTTATATTTTGTGATTGAGCACCATGCAGGTATATTTATAGTGATTGTGGGAGCTGTGAATATTGCATTGATGCTACAGAGCGACATCATGCAAGTACTATAAAAGGGAGCCTTCAGGATACAGAGGAAATCCAGAAGAAAAACATCTTGATATGGATATCTTAGAATCACAAGATTAGGAACCCTGCATTTTATTTAATCAAGAGACCCTGGTTTCGGGGCAGCTAGGTGGCACAGTGAATAGAGCACTGGCCCTGGAGTCAGGAGGACCTCAGTTCAAATCCAGCCTCAGACACCTAACACTTACTAGCCGTGTGACCTTGGGAAAGTCACTTAACCCCAATTGCCCTCCAAAAAGCAAAAAAAAAAAAAAAAAAACAAAAAAAAAAAAAAAAAAAAAAAAAGGAAGCTCCATAATAAAGGCAGAAATGGATATAAAAAATAAAAATATTAAAATTAAAAAAAAATTTAAAATTAAAAAAATTAAAGAGACCCTGGTTCCAGCCTCAATTCTTCCACTTAACAGCTGTGGGACCTTGGACAAGACCTTCAATCTCTCTAAATCTGTTTTCTCATTGTAATTTGGGGATGATAGCAGCTACTTACCTTAATGAATTATGAGGAAAATGCTTTGTAAACTACTTTTTAAATGCTTTGTAAAATACTCCCAGATTTCTTTTTAACAGATGCCAAGTCGCTGGTCCAAAAATTAAGCCCTGGGAGCCTTAACCCTTTCACGTGTGGGACTCCAGGCTTGGGGCCCCATTGCCCTACTACCTCCAGACTAGGGTCCAGCTATGCTTCTTCTCAGCAACCAATACACCCCAGCCTAGGGTATCCTATGTCCTTCCTCCTTTTTTTTTTTTCCTTTCTAGTTCTGGAACCATAACCAAATCAACCGCCATTGTTCCTAGAAAGGAGGTATCATTCTACTTCCCCCAAATTCTATTCACCATCCCTGAAACATTTTAAACCAGAATCTCTCTCCCTGACCACTATTCTCTTCTATGTGTTCTCTCCTTCTATTAGAATGTAAGCCTAGGGACTCTCTCACTTTTGTATTGGCATTCTCAGTGCTTCGCAGAGTGTTCAACATATAGTAAGTATTTAACAAATGCTTTTCATTCATATAAATATTAGCCCTTCTAGTCAGACAACAATTATTTATTGAGTGCCTATTTAGTACTGGTTTCTGCCCTCAAGATGAATCCTTTTCAACTTGGCACTAGCCTTTGCTTCAAATGTGCAAGAAAGGTGCTAAATCCTGTCCATCTCACTTTGAAAATGAAACAATTCTTTTCTATTCCTACCACTCTGGCTTTAGTCCAGAAGCATGTTTATCCTTTTCCGGATTATTACAATTTTCTTCAATCTAGATTCTTTGCAATTATTACTCTATCCTTACCTAGTCAATTCTTAAGACAACCAGTGCTATCTTAATCTGCCTATTATTTAGGTCATATGGCACTTCTACCTTAATATGAATTTCTATTAACAGGACCCAGAATGACAATCTCTTTTTAAAGCCTGGATTCTAAAACTAGTTATTCCAAGCTATCTCAGATTCTCTAATGTCCTATTACATTTCTCTAAAAATATCTCGGCTGAAATGAATCATAAAAGTTATGGAAGAAGTTTGAGCAAGATTAAGACCCATACATATCATGCATCCAGGCTAACGCCTGGAAATACAAATGGGAAGCAGAGACTCAGAGCAAACCTACAATATCAGGAAGAAAAACAGAGGACATTTTTCAGAGTGGAAACTCTAATATCCCAAGCTAAGTCTCCATGTACAATTTCTTGCTAGGTCACAAAAACACCTGGTCAAAACTGTATGGAAAGATAAAGGAACAAAAATATAAGGAGAAGAGAGGAGGAATGAAGAACATGTAGATTTTAGGATCCTAAGTATTTTTATTGAATCTGGTCATGTTACCTGTCTGAAATATTATTTAGATATTATAAGAAAATGAAAATAAAAGAAAATATAGCATTCTATCTCTAGAAGAATTTTTAACCATATGGGATAAATGTGATCACAAGAGATAAAAAAGATAATCTTGATTACATGAATTTGAAAAACTTTTACAAGAACAAAAGCAATTTAGCTAGGATAAGAAACTGTTGACAGCGAAGAAATTTTTTTATATATGAATACATATGGATATGTACATATGAATACAAATATATGAAATAAGATTTTGGTAGGCAATATATATAAGGAATTTTTTAAAGTGTAATCAAACCAAGAATCATTTATCGTGAATAAGTGGTCAAAGCATATTAATAGTCCTCAAAATAAGACCTCCAAACTATTAACCATATGAAAGACTGCTTCAATTCACTGGTGTGGAAAATACAAATTAAAAAAAATGAGGTTTCCCCTCAGCAAATTAACAAAGATGTCAAAAGTGTAGAAATAGTTAATACTACATGTGCTGCAGCACGATAAGTCATAATAACAGACCGTTATTAGAATTGTAAATTGGTCTAACCATTTTGGAAAGTACTTTAGAATTATGTTGAAAAAATAACTTCTTTATTCCCTGATGCAAATTCCACTGGTAGGCATATACCCACCCAATGGAGGTCAGAGACAAAGAAAAGTCCAATACACACCAAAATATTTATAGCTACACTTTTTGTGATAGCAAAGAGCTGGAAACAAAGAAGGTATCCATCTATTGGGGAAAGACTAACAAACTATGGTACATTAATATAATGTAATTTTATTGAGCTGTAAAGAAATTATAAATTTGGGACTTCTAGCCCAAATGGCTGCCTGTGTAAACAGAGATAGACTGCCCAACTCTCATATACTTACACCAGTAAAACCTAAAATATCCAGAAAACTAAATATTAATCAATAAATCTAATGGAAAAACTATAGGATATGACTTCTAGAATTGCACAAAAAGTAAGCCAGAAGGTCATGGGCAATAAGGAAAAAGAGTCATCGGTAAAGTCAACACTAAAGCAGGAAACAAAAAAGCCAGTAGCCTCCCAGTCATATCAGAGATAGGCCAGAAATGCACAGCCTGCAGGTTCTGTGTCTAGAAGCAGAAAAGCAAAGGGGTCCCCCAAGAAACCCAAGCTAGGGAGGGAGAGGATCACAAATCCACAGCAAGGACATACTATGCTCAGCCTAACTGGTCTAGTTGGTCTTGACATTCTATCTCTTGTCCACTCTGCCATGGCTGGAATGTTTTCCCTTCTCACTTCTATCTCTTAGAATCCTTGGCTTCCTCTAAGCCTCATCTCATAAAAGATAAGTTAAGGAGACAGAAAGCGAGAACCTATCTTCCCTTGAGGGATTCAAGTCATCTGGCTCAGAAGAACTCTATCCTCCAGTCCCAAAAGAACTGGCAGATTGGCTAAAAGCTCCTGGAAAACAGAAGAGGTGCCACAATGTGAGAAAAAGGTAAATTTCCTTAAAAAGGAAAGAGATGAGAATCTACAAACTACAGGACAATAAGTCTGACTTCAATTCCAGGGGAAATTCTACATCACTAAAAGAGATTGTTAGTGAACAAATTGATAGGGAAACATCGGTTACAAAAAGACAGAATGGTATGATCAAAATCAAGTCATATACTAGCTTTATCTCTCTCTCTCTCTCAACACATCACTAAGCTAATAAACAGAGAATACCTAAGTTTACCCAGATTTTAGCGAAGTTTTTAAGTATCTCATAATGATGGGGTTATGGGACCTGAACCCCTAAATGCTACTAAACTTTCTCACACTGGCCTTTTGCCTGAGGCATCTGGTCCATCCCACTCTACCTAGATATTCAATGATCCTTTTTACTGTCCTTTCTCTGTGGCTCTCAGTTCACTTAACTCCTTTCCACCATCTGTACATGGACTACACCAGGCTACTTGCCACTCCTTAATCCCATCTAGATCTTATCACAATCTTTTCTTGTACATAAGTAACAATCCCCCATTAAATTTTGAAAATTCTTAGAATCTCACCTACTCTTACTAGTGATACAATAGCAGATTTTCTAGAAATTTTGCCTGACTAATCAGTGTTATAAAACTTGACTACTCTCGACTGAAAGAAGGCTTGAGTGGTCAAATTCTTTCAAAGCAGACCCATCCTGTACCCTTGCATTTTGGAGGTCTCAGCAATCCAAACCCCAATACTATTATGTAAAGAAGTACATGGATTAAGCAATTATCAAATGGACTTAGAACTGGTTGGGTAGCTATATTCAAAGAATACTTATTAATGGTCACTGTGATAGAAGTTGTCCAGTGGAGTAGCCAGAAAATCTGTTTGGTCAGAATACTGTTTAACAATGTCAAACAAGGATTTGGATAAAGGCAGAGATGGTTTGCTAATCAAACTTATAAATGACACTAATCTAGGAGGGACAGCTAATGCAGTGGGCACAGTCAGGACCCAAAAGATTATATTTAAAGAGTGGAGCATTAGGCTGAATCTAACAAACTAAATTCAAATGAGATAATGCAAAGTTTTCACTTGGATACAAAAAAAAAAATCACAAGTATAATATGAGAAGGCATGGTAAGAGAGCTGTTCCGAAAAAGATCTGAAGGTCTTAGTTGAATGCAAATTCAATATTCAATAGAAGTCAGCACTCTAAATAGATAATGTGTTCTTGGAATCCATCAAGAGTGAGGTATTAGTGACATTTTACTCTTCCCTTGTCAGATCTTAGTTGCGGATGAATACTTCACCAGACTTCACTGTAATCAGTTCTGGGTACCACAGTTTAAGAAGAACACCCATAAGCTGAAAAGTGTCCAGAGGAAAATAACCAAGAAGTCTTGATTCCATATCACAAAAGGACCAATCAAAAGAACTGAGGATGTTTAACTTGTAGAAGGGGACTTAAGGGAGAGAAGATAAATGTCTTCAAGTATTTGAAAGACTTGTCATGTGAAGGACAGATTGAACTTGGTCAGGTTAGCTTTCCAAAATATATCTAAAAGACAATTCACACACACACACACACACACACACATGCCATTTTAATGCCTACAAAATATTTTCCTTATAACTCACTAAGCTCAGTGGGGCATTATTATTCCATTTTGCAGATAAGGAAACTAAGGATCAGGGAGATTGAGCGACTGGTCTTTCATCACGCCACTACTAAATGTCAGAGTCCCAGCTCTTCCAGGATTCACATTCAAACACGGCTTCCTTGTACAAATGCTATCAAGTACTAACATCTTTTAGTTATTCTCTGGTTATTTTCCTTCTAGGTAACAGTAAAAAATAAATATAACTACATATAGCAGACTCCCTCATTTTTAATTAATCTAATATTCTGCTTATCTCCTTAATTTTCCCCCTATATAAAAATCTGAGGCTAGAGTTTACTTGTAGGTGACAGGGGGTGAAGAGTAAATGGAAAATGGGATAGCTAGGACATGTGAAAACAGTAGGAATGTAATGAAGAGCCAAACTATAGCAGAATGGAATCAAGTACATGCTAAATTTCTACAAGTTTTATTCTCCAACAATTTCAGTTTGGTTGACATTTATTAAGTTCCTGTTGTATGTAGGGCATTGTACTAGCACTACGGACACAAACACCAAAACAAAAGAAAGTTATATCCAGAATGTTGAAAAGTCCAAGTGGCAAGGATCATGGGCAGAACTGCACAGTTCAATGTGATACAATACCTATTATTTTCTGACAAAGATATAAAGAATATTTTCATTGAATCTTTAAAGACTAAAACATGGCAAAAGTAGATACTTTATTAAAATAATTTGCCCACAAAAATCTGTCGGAAGGAATATTTTTAAAAGCTTTGCTATTACTGAGTAACCAAACAACCCATAAATGACATTTAACACTCTTTTTTTTTCTTTTCAGTAGCTATAATATATTTATCTGAACTAGAGAAGGCTGAATCCTTTATCTTTACCCTGAATTTAAGTTCAGGGACTTTTTCTGAGCATATTTGTCTGCTCGGCTTCTGTTTATCTGAGCTGTCAGAATGAACTATCTGTAATAAACAACACAGGAAACCTTGCAGTAATGGGGCAAATAACTGAGGCAATAGTTTCTTTCCCAGAGAACAAACTTCTTATAATAAACACAATTGTGATTTCAAAGTATAACTAAAATTCCCTATAACATGTTAATAAAAAATGCTATATTACAGAATATACAAATAATTTCTTTTCTTAATATCACAATGGCATTTTTTTGGTTTGATTTTTGTTTTTTAAAAAAAAATCTTACCACAGATTAACTGGTATATCTGAAGAGTGGGGAACAACAGAGGTCAGAAACATGAACAAAACAAGTTCAAGCTTAACAAAAAACTTTGTTTTCCACAGTTTCCCCAATTACCTATTCATTTTAAATATACTCCCTTTTAAGGATTATGAGACCAACTAATGACTCTATGCTTTCTTTCTAAATAAAAGAATAGATTCTGTCTAGTTAAAAGGTCTTAAACTGGGGTCTATGGATTGATTTCAGGGATACTGTTTGGATGGAAAAATTACATCTTTGTTTCAATTTAATTGATTTCCTTTGTAATCCAAAGTACTTTATTTTATGAATTTAAAAATATTCTTCTGAAATGGGGGTCCAAAGTCTTCACTAAAGGACTCCATAATGTAACACAGAAATATATAAGTTAAAAAGACTGACAGACAACACAAAAGCAAAATCTACAGATGAAAAGTTTAGATAAGATTTGCCCATTACTGGAGCATACACCAAGAACAGATATGCCAAGTTCACTGGAATTTTTATCCTGGAGTCTCTGAAGACCAGTAACATGTCTAATCTTTCTCTCTATATAAACACCTAGCACCTAACACACCTAACACCTTGAGATTTATATGTAGTAGTAGGCATTTAATAAATGTCTGTGGTTGCTAACCTGTCTCATTTATTGAACTTCCTGAGATGTCAAACTAGTACAGAAGAAGAATCTTCATTATTTTTAAAAGGTGTAAGGTACAAGGTTCCTTGTTTTATAAAATATTTTGAAAATGCAGCAAAAATGTGTCTTGAATTAAAAAAGAGAGGGATCATAGATTTAGAGCTTGAAGGGACCCAAGTCCAATATTCTCATCATACAGATCTTGAAGCAGAGAAATTAACTGACTTGCCCAAGGTCATACAGTTATACTAAGTGTCTGCAGCAAGATTTGAACTTCGTTCTTCTTCACTCCAAGTTTCAGTATCCTTATCCAATATACTACACTGCTGGGGAAAGTGAAGACAAAACAACGAGTCCCTATAGAATCTCCCCATGTTTTGGCCTCTTAAGAAAGGATTCCAAAAGCTGCCAAAGAAAATGCTGAGCTAACAACAGGATAAGTTAATTTCCTAGCTAAAAACCATCCTCCCCAACAGTTTATTCTTCTCCATCTCTCTTCTTTATGTCCCTGTCCCAGAACTGTGGCTACTCAGCCCAGAAGAGAGAAGATACTTAGTACTCCAACACCACCTCATCTATTGAACTGTTTTCTGTTTCTGACTTGCTTTGTTCCCCACTCTGCACTGCTGGGACAAATAAGGTTCAGGTGATTTTTTTCCCTCTTGCTCTACTAGGAGTAGTTATTCCCAGAAAGATTTAATGTTCTTCAAATTAGTGGAAAGAGCACCAGCTCTGGAGTCAGAGAACCCAAGTTCAAATCTTGACTCTGGTATTTACTACCTATGTGAACCTGGACAAGTCTTTTATCCTTCCTGGCCCTCAGTTTTCCTCATCTATATATTGAGGGGGTTGAACTAGATGGTCTCTGAAGTCTTTTCCAGCTCTAAATCTAGGTTGCCCAAATCCAGAGAAATAAATGGAGCCAAAATGGATAAAATCCACATAAATAAATTAATGAAAAACTAGACCAGGGAAAAGATCGACACAATCCCATAGCTTTGGATTGAGGCAATCAATGCAACCAAGTTTAAATATCAGCTGTTTTTTATTACCTGTGTGATCATGAGAAAGTCCTTTAACTTCAATGGGTCTCATTTTCCTCATCTGTAAAATCAAAGATTTGGACTTTTCTTGGTAACTCAATTAGCTCCCATGTGCCTATCATCTCTATGCAGATCACTCTCAGATAACCTTTGTCTCTCCCCCAAATTTTGGTGCTGGGAAACAAACTATTTGATATTTCAAACTGGATGTAGTCATATTAATATTAGTAGCAGCAGCAGAAGAATTTATATGACACCTATTTATTTATTATGTTACTTATAATATTTACACAATGCTTACTAATTTAATTATATTAATTATAATTCTAAAGTTAGTAAATTATCTACTAATTATATTTATATAATACCTACTATGTGCCAGGAATTGTACTAAGGGCTTTACAAGTATTACCTGATTTGATACTTCTGACAACCCTGTGAGGTAGGTGCTATTATTATTATTCCCATTTTACAGTTGAGGAAACTGAAGCAAACAAAGGTTAAGTCCACTTGCCCAAGGTCAAATAGCTAACAACTCTCTGAAGCTACATTTGAACTCAGGTCTTTTTGACTGTAGGCCCAGTGCTCTATCCACTAACCATCTAGTTGCCTCTAACATCTCAACATGTCCAAAACTGAACCCATTATTTTCCCCCTACATGCTCCCCTCTTCCAAATGTCTCCATTTCTGTCAAAAAGCATCACTGTCCTTTCAAGGCTTGCTGTACATAACCAGCTCCTCACTCTCCTTCACGATGTATATCCAAGCAGTTACCAAATCCTCCTCTTCCTACCTTTATATCTCTCCATTCACATAGCCACCACCCTCATTCCAGACCACATCACTTATTGCCTAGATTTTTGTAGAAATCTCCTAACTAGTCTCTCTGCCCTACGGCTCTTGCCACCCCTGTTCACCCTATACACTGCTGCCAAATTAAGTTTCCTTACCCCCAAACCTAACCATTGTCTCTCACCAGTCGCTTCCTATTAACTTCAGGATAACATGTAACTAGGTGGCGCAGTGAATAGAGCACCAGCCCTGGAGTCAGGAGGGACCCGAGTTCAAATCCAGCCTCAAACACTCAACATTTACTAGCCATGTGACCTTGGGCAAGTCACTTAACCCCAACTGCCCCTCCAAAAAGCAAAAAAAAAAAAAAAAAAGATAATATGTAACCCTTTCTGTTTAGCTTTTAAGTCCTAGACAAACTATCCCCCAAGTATCTTTCCAGCCTCACTATATATTATTTCCCCTCTTGCACACTAGTCAAATTTGCCTTCTCTTTGTTCCTCACACATGACACTGTATCTTCCATCTTCGTGCTTTGCACAGGGTGTCCCCCATTTCTGAAACATACTCCTTCCTTACTTCTACCTCACAGATTCCCTTCTCTTCCTCTTAAGCACCATCTGTTACATGAAGCCTTTCTTAATTTCCCCCAATTACTAGTGCTTTTTTCTAGTAAACTACCTTCTATTTATTTATTTTTTTTAATTTTTTTTTTAAAGCAATCGGGGTTAACTAACTTGCTCAAGGTTACACAGCTGGTTATTTCTGGGTGTGGTGCTGAGTATCTGAGCCCGGATTTGATCCAGGTCATCCCGACAGTGGAGCCGGTGCTCTTACTCGCTGAGCCACCTGGCTGCCCCTAACTACCTTCTATTTAACAAGCAGGTATATAGTTATAATAATTCACTTTATGTTTATGCTACATTTATTTGTATGTGTCATCCCTGCTGCCTCCATTACAATGTAAACTCCTTGTGAGCAGAGATTGTTTCCTTCTTTGTCCTTGTATCACACTCACACACACCACCCCCAGCCTAGCACTGTGCCTGGCACACATTCAATACACAGTGAATACTTGTTGATTAGTTGCCTGATGGATATTCTCTGGTGACCCTTCAAGCTCTAAATCATGTGATCTTCAATTAATCTAAGCCATATTCATGCTCTGTTTACCTTTTTTAGTTAAACTTTTACTAGGGAATGGCCAGTGTCAATGTACAAATATTACTTCATGGACATTGTTTTCTCCTTTTTCCTTTTCAAAATATCTGGAACTGAGCATCCTAGGAACATATATTTGTAAAGACTTAGAGGTAGAAGGGACCTAAGAGATTACCTAGTCTAACCACTCAGTTTTCCAGATAAGGAAACTAAGACCCAAAGAGAGTAAGTGACTTGCGCAAGGTAAGTAAATAATAGGGAGTTTGTATCTAGGTCCTTTAGCTCCAAATTCAGATTTATGTTCAAATGCATTCACTACTTCTTAGAAGATTTAGCCTAATTTAGAAAATTGGTGAATTTAGAAAATTGAGTCTAATTTAGAAAAATGGTGTTCAATGTAAAGAACTTCCTAACAACTGGAGGTTATCAAAAACAAGAATGATCTCCCTTAAGACCTAGTGAGCTTCCCTATTATTAGAGGTCTCCAAGCCAAAGTTGGACAACCCTTTGTCAGCAAACTGAGGCAGTTAGGTGGTATAGCAGAGTGCTGAGCTGGAAGTCAGGAACACCTGAATTTTAATCCTATTTCAAACACTTAGCTATATGACCTTGGGCAAGTCACAACTTCTTTGATCCTCACTTTCGTAAAATAATAATAAAAATTTTAAAACCACCTCACAGGGTTGATGGAGGATCAAATGAGATAATATATATGTAAAGAGCTTTGTCAACCTTAATACACTATATACATTAGCTTTTTTTATTGTTGTGGTAGAAGGAATTCATGTTAAGAGGGAACTGGAGTAGATGACTTCTGAGATCCCTTCCAATTTTAAAATTTTATGGGTCTATAGTTTCCGGATTACTCTGGATATTGATAATGTTTTTCCAACTGAATAATCTGAATGATATAATATTTTAATTTTTTATTCCTAAATTATGTGAAATTCATTGTCTATAGAATATCTCTACCTAAATGTCCCACTTGTACTTCAAACTCAACATTTATAAAAAAAACCAAGTTCATCTTTCCTCCTAAATCTACTCTCTCTTCTAACTTTGCTATTTCTGTCAGTGGCACGGGTGTCCTATACCACGCTGCTGCCAAAGGGCAAATCTGACCATGCCACGCCTTACTCAAAATCCAGCGGCTTCCTGTTGTGCCTCTAGAATCCAAAATTATCTCCTGTTTAGCTTTTAAAGCCTTTCACAACACTGCCCCAACTTAACTTTGCAGACTGTCCTGATCCCTTCAATTATCAGTGCCCTGACTCTTAGACTACCCTATATTTAACCTACTTTGCTATTTCCTTGTATCTGTTCTCTTTCTATTTACTTTGTATGTACAGATATGTCTTCTATCATACCTCTCCAGCTTTATCTAGTATTATTCCCCTTTGTGCACTCTACACACTGTAACCAAACTGTTTTCTCAACTCCCACTTTACCCTGTGCCTGGAATAGGAATCCTCCCTCCTGCTTTAGAGAATTCCTTTAAAACCCTTTTCAAACTCTACCTCTTCCAAAAAAGCTTTCCTGGCACACAGACCACATCCAATCATTCATTTTGTGCCTCTCTGACCAAATTTTGTGCATTATAATTATTTTGTATCATCTCTCTAGCACATTGCTATATCCATATAGCAGACTTAATGTGTGATGAAATAAACATACTTAACACGTTTGTTAATGAAGGGCTTCTCCCAAGATCAAATTTATATTATGACAGAAATAAGACTAATTATTAATACTGTTACTGTTAAGTGACTTGCCTCTCATGGAGAATGAGAAAGTGGTAAAACCTCGGAATTCAAATTTCATCACTTTCTCTTTCCTGCAAATATACATAAGAAATGCCAAACATCAATTTCTACAAGAGGATAATATGCAAGTACATGTTTTAACTAGCTCATCTTGTATGATTCACACATTAGAATTAAGAAAAATTTCGATTCCTTAAAAGGAAAATTTAATATCAATTTTCCTCCCAGATTAATAATTTGAGGCTGCATTATTTTACAGTAGGCTCCACAAATTTATTCTGCTTTTAAATCCAAAAATTCAGGAGATAAATTTTATACCTTTTTTAAGGTTAAAAAACAAAACAAATGGGAGTAAATGGCAGCATGTACCCCGATGACTCTACTTCCAGCTTCTAGTCACAAAAGAGTGTTACCATAGTATAATACAAGAATCTACTCTAGAAGAAGCTGAAAGAAGGCTCAAACACTGAGCAGAAACTACTTTGTAGGACATAATTAAGCCTTAGTTCCTACTATGAATGAAGTAATTCCCTTTACAAATGCAGGTCAGCACATTCTCTGCAGCCTATATATTCTTAAAGAGATGCCTGGAGCAGCAAGATGTTAAGTAACACACACAGCTAACCATTCTCCAACCAGAAAAATGGCAGCAGCATGGAGTCTTTTTTCGTTTGTTTGTTTTGTTTTTAGGGCAATTGGGGTTAAGTGACTTGCCCAAGGTCACACGGCTAGTTTATGTGTTAAGTGTCTGAGGCTGAATTTGAACTCAGGTCCTTGTGACTCCAGGGCCAGTGCCACCTAGCTGCCCCTAGCAGCATGGAGTCTTAATGTTCTGTAGCATAGTGTTCTATAAGAAAGAACTTTTAAGTAATATGAGATATTAAAGTCAAACACTAGAAATGGAATTAAACTACAGTTTATTGAACCCCAGTCTTCCTGGGTTTGAGACTAGCTCTCTTTACACTATGCTACCCTGCCACTTTCTTGATATATGCATTAACATATAAAGATGAGGAAAAAATGTAGTCACTGCATTCAAGGAGCTTCAAGGTTGGAGTGGAGAACACATGAGAAAAGGTAGTATATGATGAGGACAAAGAAAAAATTAAAGACAGTTCTCTAAGAAAATTTGGAAGATCACTTTCAGTTAAGAAAGATTTCACAGAGTGAGTGGCACTTGAGCTAAACCTCAAAGGAAATCAAAGATTTCAACAGGTAGTAATGTGAAGGGCATGTATTTCTAGTATAGGTGAATCCAAAGAAGTAAAATATAGTGTAGGCAGAAGCCCTATCATCTCCATGCGTATGCCCTTTCTCCTGCTGTCTCAAAGGGAAGCCCAAGTCCGACATGGAAAAAGAATACTGACAGTTGGAAATCTGAGACACTTCAGGAAAAGAAGCACTGCTGCCTACATTAAACAGCTTTAACTTCTCCTAGTGATACAGGTAGGTGGTGCAATGGGTGGAACTTTGGGCCTGAAGTCCAGAAGACCTGAATTCATAGCAAGCCTCAAGCTCTCACCAGCTGTGTAATCCTGGTTAAGTCACTGAACTTCTGTTTGCCCCAGTTTCTTCATTTGTTATCTGGAGATAACACAACACTTACCTCCCAGGGCTGTTGTGAGAATCAAATGAAATAATAATTATAAAGTGCTTACTTAGCACACTGCCTGGCACATGTTGCTGTTCAGTCATCCAGCTGTGTCTGGCCCTTCATGACCCTGTGCAGGGTCATGGTTTGCCACTTCCTTGAGTAGATTAAGTGAAACAGAGGTTAAGTGACTTGCTCAGTATCACACGGCTAGTAAGAGTGTGAGGTCACATTTGAACCGAGGTCTTCCTGACTCTGGAACTACTGAGCCATCTAGCTGCCTCACCTAAAACACAGTAAGTGCTGAGCAAACATTTGCTACTACTATTATTATCACTGATTCAGACCTAGTTATTTCCAGCAAAACAAGAATACCCAAGAACAAAAGAACAAACTATAGTTCTATAATTGCAGGTAAAATTTCATCAAAAATACTAGGTGTCATGACAATCTGGTACTCGGGATTTTCCCTTTCTCAAAAAAGTAAAGAAATAATTAAAAATTAAACTAAAATATATATATCATCACATTGAATAAGATAAAAGGGTTGGCGTGAACAAAAATAGTAACATATAAACTTTGACAATAAGTAACATGAGTATGTTTAATAAATATTTACCAGAGATGATCCCGGGCAGCGCTGAGGCCTGGAAGACAGACCCCAGGTGGTGCTGAGGCCCAGAAGAGGTCTGATCAACATGGCAGCAAGTTGACCCACCAACCACAAGGGCCACTGCCAGGCCTATCACCACAAGACTGGGACTGGATGGAGCAGGGTAAGAATCAAATGCATGGCCCCTGGCAGGGGCAGCAGCTACTCTGAGGACTACTAATCCACAGCCCAGATATTTAAAAAGCCCCTATCTGGACCTCCAGGGACCAGTATGGCTGAGTGAACCCTGGCTGCTCCAATTCCCCCTCTGACCCTGAAAACATAGTAATTATTGCCTCAGAGCAAAACTGAAACAGTAAAGGCTTGGGAACCCTAGAGAAAGGGCATGGTTAGGGCCCTGCCTCAAAATGGGTAAAAAGCAGACTGCAAACACAAAGACTCTGGAGTCCTACTGTCATGAAGGGAGGAACCAAATTCAGAGGGAGACAGTGTTGACTCTACACCCACAGCTGAAGCCTCAACAGAGAACTGGTCTCAACCACAGAAAGCATTCTTAGATGAGCTTAAAAGGAACTTTGAAAACCAAATTAGAGAGATAGAAGATAAAATGAATAATTCTTTTTTTTTTTTTAAGCAATTGGGGTTAAGTAACTTGCTCAAGGTTACACGGCCAGTTATTATTTCTGGGTGTGGTGCTGAGTATCTGAGCCCGGATTTGAACCAGGTCATCGCGACACTGGAGCCAGTGCTCTTACTCGCTGAGCCACCTGGCCACCCCTAAGCAATCGGGGTTAAGTAACTTGCTCAAGGTTACACGGCCAGGTGTTTCTGGGTGGGTGCTAAGTGTCTGAGCCCGGGATTCGATCTCCAGGTCTTCTCAACACTGGAGCCGGTGCTCTTACTTGCTGTGCTACCTGGCCGCCCCTAAAATGAATAATTCTTTTAAAATCAAAATTGCAAAATTAGAAAAACATTACAATGAAAAAAAACAGCTCCTTAAAAAGAAAAATGTGTGATATGGAAAAGGAGCTCCAAAAACTAACCAAGGAAAATAATTTGCTAAAAACTAGAATCAACCAAATTGAAGCGGAAAACTCTATGAGGATCCAAGAATTAGTCAAACAAAACATCAAGAATGAAAAATTAGAAAAAGAGGTAAAATATCTCAATGGAAAATTGACCTGGAAAACAGATCCAGGCTAGGTGGCACAGTGAGCAAGAGCACCAGCCCCCAAGTCAGGAGGACCCAAGTTCGGTTCTGGCCTCAGACACTTAACACCCACACAAAAAAAAACTAGCCCTGTAACCTTGGGCAAGTTACTTAACCCCAATTGCCATTCAAAAGGAAAAAAAAATCAAAACTGATCCAGGAGAGACAATCTGAGAATCATAGGCCTATGGAAAATCATGATGAAAAAAGGTGCCTGTACAACATCTTCCAAGAGCTCATCAAGGAAAACTGCCCTGAGATACTAGAACCAGAGGGAAAAATAGAAATCAAGAGAATCCGATATCTCCTGAAAAAGATCTCAAATTGAAAAGCCCTCAAAATGTGGCCAACCTCCAAAACTGCCAGGTAAAGGAGAAAATATTAAAAGTGGCCAGAAAGAAATTCAAATATCGCAAAACCACAGTGAGGATTCACACAGGATCTGGCAGCCTCTATGCTGAAAGATCTGAGGAAGTGGAATACAATTTTTCGCAAGGCAAAAGAGCTCAGATTACAACAAAGGATCAGCTACCCAGTGAAACTGAACATATTCTTCCGGGCAAGGAGATGGTCATTCAGCAATATAACAGATTTCCAGACCTTCCTGATGAAAAAGTCAGAGCTCGATGGAAAATTCAACCTCCAATTATGAGACGCAAGAGAGACATAGAAAGGTAAATAAGGAAACCACACACACACACACACACACACACACACACACACACACACACACAC
>NW_027187377.1:0-12597 GCF_028583685.1 Petaurus breviceps papuanus
AAAATTATACAAGATTTCTTGAAAGAGATAAGTTATTTGAAAATTCTCTGATTATTAATTTTAATCAGGAAATGGATGAGACATGATCTGCCAAAGGTGTTTGCCATTGCCATGAAGATTGTCTAAATGGAAAAAAGATTATCTTAGACCATATGGTCTTCTTGACTCTTAGCTATAGATGAATTGTGCTGATTGTATCAAACCCAAGAATATTATAGATCTGTATAATAGAGATCCACAATTTCTAAAATTTTTCAAATAAATCACCATACAAAAGTATAAGAAATATAAGAAGAATGTGTATTATCCGAAATATGATTTAAGATCAGATGGTCAACCCACAGAGCTGGTATATCAATGTATCTTAGACACTATTGCATACAGTCAATGAGCTGGACCCAGAACTGAAAGAGAGTAGAGTGGACTGAAATGTGTTGGGGAAATTATGAAGTTCTTTGAATTAATCAATAAACAACAATTTACTAAACACCTACTCTTTGCTAGGCACTGTGCTTGGTGCTAGGGATATAAAGAAAAAAATTAAGGAAACGCATGCTGCTCCCCTAAATAAAGGCCTGATTTTCTTTTTAGACAGTAATATTCCTTGGTGATATTGTTTGACTAGAAGTCTTAGAATAAGTCTTTGAAACACTGAAGTTGAGCATTACCCAAAATTACCCCAAAATTAGAAGTTATGTAGAAGTGATGTAAAAGATGTCACACAAGAAATATTTGTGACTGAAAAGAAGGATGGATGGTGAAGTGAGTACAAAGCGTAACAAGGGTGTCATTCAAGTTGAGACTGCTGACTAGGGCAGGTGTGTTACTCTCTTTTATTTGTCTTCCCCACCCTTTTACTGGTAGAACTACTCTTTTCTTCCTATAGGAATTTCATTCTGTTTATCCACTTACTATCTCAGTCCCTCCTAACTCAGTGGGAGTGTTGTTTTTTTTTAATTATTTTCTAAGTGGCCATGGAAAACAATGGGCAGGAAAATGGTGAAAGTCCCACTTGCAGCTAATTACTGGGGGACCTTAACCACCACTTCTGATTCATTCATTCATTATCTATAGTAATTCAAGTATACCTTCTCTCTATGCATCAGGAAAGTGTAAAAATGCAAAGTTAAAATACTATATAAAAGTTAGAAGCAATGATGATGGTAAAGATGATAAAAATGATGATATTGGCTATTTTCATTTTCATTTCTGAAACATCAGTCAGCTCACCAATGGAAAAAGAAAAAGAAAAAAATTACTCTTATACTGCCCCTCTCTATGCTTCTGTCTCTCTGTCCCCCCTTCCTCCTTTTCTCCCTTTTTTCCTTCTCTCTCTCTCTTTCTCTTTCTCCCTCTACAATTTTCCTCCCCTGCCATTCTTTGCCCCCTTTTCCTGAATACTACCTGCTTGACCTTCTCTTCTTTATTTGAACAGTGACCCATATCAATCACCAATACAATGGTTAAGCACATTTATCAAAATTTCCATCTTGAGATAAAGTAAATTGATCTACCATAGTGCTTAGTTTGGCCCTTTGGGATGAATATATAGGTCCTAGAGACCTGAACCAATCACTAATTTGGACCAACTCCAATGCGCCCCTTGCTCAGGCACAGGATGTTGCTCTCCACCAACAAGGAGATTCCATAGAACCCTGGCCCTTTGAGCCTGGGCTATATTTATAATGTCATTATATTTCTACAAAGTCTCCTCCTCATTCTGCTCACTTCACACTTCCTTAGTTCATGGAGTTCTGCCCAGTTTCCTCTGAAGTTGTTCATTTAGTCATTTCTTATGGTGCAATAGTATGCCATTGCATTCATGCTAGAATTGGTTCTGCCAATTCCTAATATATGGGCATCCTCTGTTTTCAGTAATTGTGCTGTTATAGAAAAGACCTGATAGAAATATTTTGTACATGAACCTTTTTCCTCTCTTTGGTGTCTTGGGGATATATGCCTGGTAGCAGCATTACTGAGTCAAAGGCTGTTCAGAGTTTAGTGAATTACTGAGCTCCAAATTGCTTTCCAGAATGGAAGGATCATTGAATAGTTCCACCAGAAGTATATCAATGTGGTTTTTTTTCCCATAGCCTCTCCAATATTTGTCATTTTCCCCTTAGGAAAGGAAACAATCTGTGCCTTCAAGGAGCTTGCATTCCCACAACACCAAGCTTCTCCCCTGAATATAAGCTGAATTTTCCTTTTAAATGGTAATACTCCTTGGTGATGTTGTTTGACTGCAAGTCATGGAAAATCTCTAAAGCACTGAATTTGAGCAATACCCAAAAGTTAATGGAGAAGCACATGGGGGTGGGTAGGGATGGGAGCAACATGCTAAAAACAGGGAATTATGTAAGAAGTGATGTAGAAGATGTCATACAAAAGAAATATTTATGAATAAAAGAAGACAGACTGATGTTGTCATGAGTACATAGTTGTTGTCTGTCCTTTGTTCTTGAAGAAGAACAGTGACATCAGGAAGGTGACATCTTGACTTACAAGTCAGTTAGATTTCAGCGAGGCAGGGCTGTGCAAAAGGCACCAGCTTCACTCTTTCCTCCAGAACCATCTGGGTCCAGTGGCAAGACATGGATCTGGACAATTCAAGATGGCCCCATTTGTAGTGAGAGACATTGACCCTTTTAAGCTCAGGTATTTCCCAGGTCTCAGTTTGTCTGAGGCTATACCCATTCAGTGATTTAAGGCTAGGCTAGAAATTTGTCAAAGAATGACCTCTTTTACCTAGTCAGAAAAAAAATCAGTCTGGGAGGGAAAGAACATCAGGGTTTCTGGCCAAAACAGAAATAATTGCTATTTACATTCATTTTGAGCCATCAAAATCCAAACAATGACCAACATAAGCTTGGGCTAGTACTTATTATTGGTCAATCAGTGAGAGCCAGAGTGATTTGGGTTTAAGGCATACTCAGGTAGTTCCATTTGAATCTCAATGGGTCTTACCAAAGTCTGGTTTGTGCAGAGCTCTATGTAAAGAAATCCACTTCTCTTTGGGGAGAACACCCAAATGTGAGTGCATGATCCCCCATGTGTACAGAGGGAGGGAGAGACAGAGGAAGGGAAGGGAAGGAAAGAGGGAAGAAGGAAGGAAGGAAGGAAGGAAGGAAGGAAGGAAGGAAGGAAGGAAGGAAGGAAGGAAGGAAGGAAGGAAGGAAGGAAGCAAAGAGAGGCATTAGCAGTGGTGTGGTGGTATACTCCAAATGGAGACTCTACTTGTTTGGGCAGGGTTATCACACCCTTTTATTTATCCTCCCCACCCTTGTATGTGTGGAACTATTGCTACCTTTAGACAGGACTCTCACTCTTATCCACTTAGTATCTCATACCTTCCCAAATCAGTAGGAGTATTTTTTTTCTTGTTAAGTGGAGGTGGACAGCAATGGGAGGGAAAATCCCTAATTTTGTGGGTGTGGTAGAACATCAGAATTGCTTTAATGTACATTTCTCTAAGTGAAGCTAGGCTAAGTACTTGCTGCCATGCTTCTTAGCATCATGTTTTTAGCAGTGTTGTCAGACTCCTTCAACAAGGACCAAAATGGCATTAAGGTCAGCTACCATACCGATAATAAATTATTTAACTTGAAAAGACTACAATCCCCATAGAGGGAGAGTTGATATAGATAATTGTACACTCAGTGCAGCCTCTGAAGCTGAGATGCAAAAAAAGTATGGATCAATTCTCTGCTTCTTTTTCTGCTTTTGGCCTGATAAACAATACCAAGAACAAGCACAGGTTCTCCACTAGTCATTACCACACCATGCATATGTGAAACCATCAGTTACAGCAAATGGAGAAATTTTGAATACTGTGAATAAGTTCACTTACCTTGGCAGTACACTTTCCAGAGATGTCCACATTGATGATGTGGACACATGCATTATGAGAGCAAACTCAGTGTTTGAGGGGTTCTGATGGAAAGTGTGGGAAAGAGTATGCATTAGAATGCCTACCACACTGAAGATCTACAGAGACAGAGATATAAAGAGAAAAACATACATAGATAAAAAGATTAGAGAGACAGACAGAGACACAGAGAGATGGAGAAACATAGAGAAACAGATAGAGATGAGGAAAGAATGACAAAATAAAAGAGAAGAGTCAAGGACAACTTCTGAGATTGTGAACCTTGGGGTCTGGGAGCAACTGAAATGGGGAAGTCTCGAAAAAGGAAAGCAGGGTGGGCTGGACTGAGATTTTCTAGAGAATCATCTCCCTTCTCTCATTGTCTGTCTACTTGAACCAAGCAAGGTCTCAAGACTTTCTCTTGGGTTGGGTCTTTCCCTCTCATGGGGCCATTCTATCCTAATAAGTCATCAAAAGCAGCACTCTCTCAGACCTATGAGAACTTCTATCAGTGTGAGGAATGAACAGAACACAAGACTACATATGGTTGCTCACTCACATGGATAGAATAACCAACCCACAAGCAAGTCATTATGGGGACTGTCCTACACTTTTCTCTATGAAGGATTTCCTACAGGAATCTGAGGGGAGAGGGAAAAGAGTCAGAAGTAGATCAGACTTGATTCCATCTCTCTAGGAGTGTCTAGTTTAACAGAAGACTCAACAATCACAGAAGTGGCCCTCCTTTAACAGCACAAGAATTCCCAGCACTGAATGTTTTAGAGAGAAACTATGGGAGCCTGAGTACATAGGTGAATGAATTGTTTTGTGGAATAATATTAGGAAAAGAAGAAGGGAAAAGGAGTGAGGGAGAAATGGAGCTCCAGAGGAGATGCATTCAATTTCTCCTGGGGGGATTCATGCTTAAATGACTCTAGTTATATTATCTGTCTGAGCTGTCTCACTCACATTGATGTCAGTTACCTCAACTGCACAGTCTTTGAAAACCTTCACAATCTTGCACAATATTCTTTTTATTTAATTTCTAAAAATTAATTTATTTATTAACTTTTAGTTTATAACATTCAGTTCCACAATCCCATGAAGTTCAAATTTTCTCCCCCTCCTTTTCCTCCCTACCCCCATGGTGGCATGCAATCAAATATAGGTTCTACAAATACCTTCACATTAAACATTAGTCAGGTTGTAAAGAAGGATTATAACCAATGGAATGAACAGTGGGAAAGAGGAAACAAAACAAGAAAAAGAAAGAGAGCAAGTAGTTTGTGTCAATCTCCATTCAGACTCTGCAGTTCTTTCTTTGGATGTGAATATCTCCTTCCATCATGAGTCCTTTGGAGTTGTCTTACAACCCTTCATTGCTGACAGGAGCCCAGTCCACTGAAGTTCGTCATCAACATACGTTGCTTCTGTAATTGTGTTCCAATTTCTCCTGGTTCTGCTCTTCTCACTCAACACCAATTTATATAAATATCTCCAGGTAGGAGCGGCCAGGTGGCTCAGCAAGTAAGAGCACTGGCTGCAGTGTCGGGATGACCTGGATCGAATCCCGGGCTCAGATACTCGGCACCCTCGGCACCACACCCAGAAATAACTGGCCGTGTAACCTTGAGCAAGTTACTTAACCCCAATTGCTTTTAAAAAAAATAAATAAATATCTCCAGGTTATTAGGAAGTCTGTCTGCTCCTCATTTCTTATAGCACAATAGTATTCCATTACATTCATATACCACAACTAGTTCAGCCATCCCCCAATTGATGGACATCCCCTTGATTTCCAATTCTTTGCCACCACAAAAAGAGCTGCTATAAATATTTTTGTAAATATGGGTCCACTTCCCACTTCTATGATCTCTTTGGGAGACAATCCTAAAAGTGGCATTGCTGGGTCAAAGGGTATGCTCTTATTTATAACACTTTGAGCATAGTTCCAGATTGCTCTCCAGAATGGTTGGATCAGTTCACAACTCCACCAACAATGCATTAGTGTTCCAATTTTTCCACATCCTCTCCAGCATTTATCATTTTCCTGTTTTGTCATATTAGCCAATATAACTGGTGAGATGTGGTACCTCAGAGTTGTTTTGATTTGAATTTCTCTAATCAATAGTGATTTAGAGCATTTTTTCATATACTTATAAATATCTTTAATTTCATCCTCTGAAAACTGCCTGTTCATTTCCTTTGACCATTTATCAATTGGGGAATGACTTACATTCTTATAGATTTGACTCAATTTTCTGTATATTTTAGAAATGAGGCCTTTATCAGAGGCTGGTTGTAAAATTTCTTTCCCAATATTAATATTCTTTAAAATGTCTTTTTCCTCATAATTTAGGTCTGTCCCTAATATTAGGAGAGCTTTATGATTTCCTGGGACTACACACACCATTGTTTCAACTCTCATATCCTTTATATATTGCACCCATGTGTGACATCACCAATACACACGATATTAATTCAAGCAATGAAATTGCTCACTATTACAATCAGCCAAGTTCTAGGAATTAGTTCACTTTACAGAAACAATAACACTCCATGCAAACAATTTCAAAGCAATAGCATAGACTGAAATCACAGAAACTTTCAGTAACTCTTTTCATGGACTAACATAGCAAATAATTGGGCATACAAAAGGACTTCAAAACTTACTTATAAGCATATAGCAGTATGTCAACAAAATCAGCATTAGACTAATAACATATAAATACTTTCTTAGTAATGTCAGTTAAATAATAAGAGAACAGGCTATCTGGAAAATATATATGCTTATATATACATATACATATATATATATATATATATATATACACAGTTCTACTAAATTTTTTTAAAAACAGTAATAAATATGGCCTTCCTGGAGTAATCACTGGAAGAACAATTGCAATCAACAAATAGGAAATGAAACAAAATTGTTTAGACCTCAAAAAAAAAAGTCTGCCAGAAACACAACAGAAGTGATTTTTAGAGTGGGAAATAACATGCCCTCTTGACTCAAAATAACAAGAGTAGAATATATAAAACTGATAAACACAAAATAAAAATCTCACCAAACCTAACACACAAAAAAACAGTAGAACTCATAAATAAACTTTTCGGGGGAGGGAATTCAAAAGGGAAGCCAGTTACAATTATACTAGTGTATAATCACATGAACAAACCACAATTCAGAAAATCAACAACAAAAATTTCCTGCCAACCTTATAAGCAAAGACAGAAAATCCTGATGCAGGAACCACTTTCAATTAAAATGACCAGTGAAATTCCATGGTTAAATATAGTAGGAGCCTCAATCTAAAAAGAAGTGGGGGTGGCAGAAAGATTGGAATCAAGTTCCAAAGCTCAGCCCATATATATCATGGGGTTGAAGTTCCAGCTATAGAATAAGCCAGGAAAGCCCAAACAGTGTGCTCATGTTCTTCTATTCTCCCTTTTTAATCTCTTGCTACTGGGAGTATGTATATACAATACATGTATAGAGGCTGTCTATGGGGAATTCAGGCTTGATTTGGTCTTTATTTATCCTGCTTATAACCTTTGACCAAGTTAGAAAGCAGACACAGACAGCCCTCAGGGTTAGAAATGTCTTTGAAGGGAGCCTCCTATTTAACAGTTGGGTCCCAATCCGAGCATAACTGCCACCCTGCATGTAGTGGGTATATTGCATTTATCCCAGACATTTTCTAGTTCCCAACCCCTCCAGGACCACTGTCCTAGGAATCACATAAATTAGACTATTAGCCTTGGTTATGTATCAAGTAGAACGAATTAGAATACAAAGTACAGAGATAATAGTAGAATACTCAATGAGGGAAGGAATTGATCAGCAAAAAAAGAAATGACAGCCAGTGATATTCTGACTGCAAGGGGCAGGAAGGGACTTCCTGCTTAGACACCAGAGATGGGAAAGTCCATCAGCAGCCTGCCCTTCTGCTCCAGGAAGGAAGTCACCTCGGATTCAATCCACAGCACAGATTCACTCACCCAGCTGCACCTGCCCACCCTGTGGTTTTCAAGATCTACCTGGATGCAAGTATCTAGGAGGAAATGTCAGGAGTACTCATCCTCTACCCCATAGGTCTTTCCCTCAAGATGAAAAGCTGGTGTCTCTCATCTATTTCTTCCCATAATGCTACATGAACTAATGCCAGCCATATTCCACCTCCAAAAATCCCCCTTCAAGAGTTTTACTACAAAGTGTCAATTGTTGTGAATGGTGAAAATTCTTGTGTCTTCACAGGAGGGGGGGGGAGGGTGAGGGCAAGGGCAAGAGCGATTTAATTCTTTATCATTAAGCATTGAATATGTAACCTGATTGCTATTTCAGAGTAAGGGGATCAGTGAGTAACCTGGGAAAGCTTTGGAAAGGAAGCAGGACAGAAAGAGGAGATGGGATTTGGAAAAGAGGGGTGGGCCAGTTCATATAGATGAGGCAGGACATACATGAGGACAACCTGTGTCACTGAAATAGGAGTGGATTCCCAAGATTGCCCCCAGAGGCTGGTGAAGTCTTCTTCATTTCTATGTCTGTACTATGGGGGGATGCCCCAAAGTTGACAGTGGTGCCAGTTAGAGACCTTTCCCAGATGTGACCATTTCAAAGTCAACCTTTCTAAAAATTTAATAAATTTATTTATTTATTTTTAGTTTACAACATTCAGTTCCACAACACCTTGAGCTCCTAATTTTCTCCCCCTCTCTCTCTTCCCTCCTCACCCCCCATGGCAGCATGCAATCCAGTATAGGTTCTACAAATACCTTCACATTAAACAGTAGTCAATTTGTAAAGAAGTATTATTACCAATGGAATGAAAGAGAAAGAAAAAAGAGAGAGAAAGAGCAAGTAGTTTCCCTCAATCTGCATTCAGACTCTTTAATTCTTTCCCCAGATGTGGATAGCCCTTTCCCATCGTGAGTCTTTGGGAGCTGTCTTATAGCCTTTCATTGCTGAGAGGAGCCCAGTCTCTCAAAGTTAGATACATAAATACCATGTGTCTGTAATTGTGAACAATTTTCTCCTTGTTCTGCTCCCCTCACTCACCATCAGTTTATATAAGTCTCTCCAAATTATTATGAAGTCTGTCTTCTCCTCATTTCTTATAGCACAATAGTATTCCAGTACATGCATATATCTGTAATGGGAATGCAAATTTGGAAGATCTTCCCTGCCCCTAGGCTAAAGTGCACCTGAAGCCTGGGGTGGGAGGCTTGTTTTTCAGTAGATACTTTTTGATTGGCCTGTGGGTCCAAAAGGTTGTTACATTCTCTGAGCCAGGCTATATAAGTCCTGATGTGAGGCTTTGTTTTGGGGGCTCACTTTGAGAAGTGTTCTCTGATTTGATCTGGATTTTGGGAAGCTGTTGTCCAGAGCCCCCCCGGCTTTGAAAAACCCAGATATGGAAACCCAGATGTTGACTGGGTATGGATGTAATGGCTGGACAGTTTGGAAAGCTGTCTACTTGATCTGTTTCTGTCTTGATACTTCTGCCTGTATACTTTGAAGTTCGGGGTGCTGACCTTTTTCCCCTGAACGAGGTAAACGATATATGTTTGACTGATTAAAGTAAGCTTTTTGACCCATTTTGAGTTGCTTTCCTTTAACAAAGCAGATCCAAGAACCTGTGCTGGCAGCAAACCCTGAGGACGCTTGGGTGCTTGCTGCTACAATATCATAACTTGTTTAGCCATTCCCCAATTGATGGACATCCTCTTGATTATTCTTTGTCACCACAAAAAGAGCTACTATAAATATTTTTGTACATACAGGTCCTTTTCCCACTTTTATGATCTATTTGAGATACAACCCTAGAAGTAGTATTGCTGCATCAAAGGGTGTGCACATTTTTATAGTCCTTTTGACATAGTTCCAAATTGCTCTCCACAATGGTTGGATCAGTTCACAACTCCACCAACAATGCATTAGTGTTCCAATTTTCCCAAATCTTCTCTAGCATTTAGCATTCTTAAAATAATATTTCTGTTACCCTGAACAATGCTCTCTTGGTTCTCCTCAATTTGCTCTTCAATATTTCACACAGGTCTTTCCAGGTTTTTTCCTAAGATCTTTGAGTTCATCATTTCTTATAGCAGAGTAGTATTCCATAACAATCATATACCACAACTTGTTCAGTCATTCCACAATTGAGGGACATCCTTGCAATTTCCAGTTCTTTGTCACCACAAAATGAGTTGCTATAAACAATTAAGAAGATACAGCTTTCCCCCCCTTTTCCCTAGTAGTGGTATTGCAGGGTCAAAGGGTATATAGGTAGTTCAATAACTCTTTGGGCATAATTCTAGATCGCTCTCCAAAATGGTTGTATCAGTTCAGAATTTCACCAGCAATAAATTAGTGTACCAATTTTTTCACATCCTCTCCAACATTTGTCTCTTTCCCCTTCAATCATTTTAGCCAGTCTGGTGGGTGTAAAATGATATCTTGGGATTGTTTTAATTTGCATTTCTCCAATCAATTATATCTTAGAACATTTTTTCATGTGACTATAGATTGTTTTGATTTTTTCATATGAAAACTGCCTATTCATATCCTCTGATCATTTGTCAATTGTAGAATAAGTCCTATTCTTATAGATTTGATGAAATCCTTTTTTTCATGTGTGACCTTTATCTGATAAACTGTCTAAAATTTTTCCCATAATTTTCTACTTTCCTTGTGATCTTGACTGCTTTATTTATACAAAACCTTTTCATTAGGGGTGGCCAGGTAGCACAGCAAATAAAAGCACTGGCCCCAGTGTCAGGATGACCTGGGGATTTAATCCAGGCTCAGAGACTTAGCACCCACCCAGAAACACCTGGCCATGTAACCTTGAGCAAGTTACTTAACCCCAATTGCTTAGGGGCGGCCAGGTGGCATAGTAAGTAAGAGCACCGGCCCCAGAGGCAGGATGACCTGGGGATTGAATCTGAGCTCAGATACTTAGCACCACACCCAGAAATAACTGGCCATGTAACCTTGAGCAAGTTACTTAACCCCAATTGCTTTTAAAAAAAAACTTTTCATTTGATTTCTTTCAGCAATATACCCTGTTGCCCCATCCACAGACTGCTGTCCCCTACATCACGTTCTGTTTATACCTAGTTCTCTGAGCACTGGGGTGTGGGTAGCAGGATGACCTTTAAAGTTTATATAGTACTTTAAGTTTTACTGAAAGGCTTACATAAACTATTTCATTTGGGTTCACAATGTTATGATCCTCACTTTACAAATGAAGAAACTCATAAAGTTTACGTGACTTATCAAAGGATCCCACAGGTGAATGTCACAGGTAAATTATAAACCCAAATGCCTTCTGACTTCCAAGTCCTACTTTCTCTGTTATTCCACACTGCCTCTGAAAAATGACCCAACAGCCTCATTCCCAGATTCCCTGTTTACCTGTCAAAGTCATAGAAGGCCCTGGTTCATGTCACAGACACAGTCACTTGATGTCCCTGTCACAGACATTAATAATTCTGTGTGCCTATCATGGACACTTGTATCAGCAATGCCATATTCAAAATGCCTATGGAAATTACAGATATGCTGATATAATTATCCATCACAAAATACATCAGGCTTGCCATATGGGGGAATAAGCTAGAAAATTTATTAAAATACCAAAAGACTGAGTCCCAAAACCAGAAAGTGAAAGCCATCAGAGTAGTTATGACATTGGCACAGGTAGATAAAGTAGAAAGCACCCACATTCTCAAGTCTTTAAAACAGAACAGGCTACCTCAGGCAAAGGTCCTCCTCTCCCCGCTCACAGCAACCACCCAGCATCCAGGAAGCATGCTCCCAGCAGCTCCGGCCCCTGGCAGTCCTCAGCAGGAGTCCTTAGCAGAAATTCTGGCTGACTCAAAAAGGGCTTCGTGCTGCCACTGCCTCTGCTGCTGCTGCCGCCCTCGCTGCCACTGCTAGCCACCACAGGAACTCTAGTTTTGGCTTCCACTTCCTCTTGCTCCGCCCCTTCATGCTACGTCAGCAAGCCCAATGGGGCATGGAAGATCTTTAAATCCCATAACCCTTACAACACTGACCTCTGTAATTTTTTCACAATGTCTTATGAACCCCATAAAACCCTGTTACAGTTACTCAGTTTCCTGAGTCAGAGTTCTTGGCCCTTTGAACTACTGAGCAAATAAATATATGGCTGTCATCAACTCTTCATCTTGCCAACATCCTTGTCACTTTCGCTGCCTCTCCTCCTGTCACAGATACTTTGCTCTGCCCTGCTCAGACCACTTTGGGAATATTGTGTTCATTTCTGGCCATCATATTTCAAGAATATCGTTAAGAAACTAGAGCCTGTCCAGAGAAGAATATCCAGAGTAGTGAAGAAAACCAAGATCATGTCATATAAAAACAGACTGAAGGAAATGAAATTTTTACCCTGAGGGGGAAAAGGGTTTGGGGTTGGGGGAGAGTAGCAGGAGAGACACAGTAACAGTCTTCAAGATCTGAACAGCTGCCACATTAAAAAAGGTTTCCACTTATTCTATGTGGTCCTAAAAGTGAGAAGAAGGAGCAGAGATTAGAAGTCACAAGGAGGCAGATTTAGGCTGGATTCAGGAAAAATTTTCTCATAGAGCTATTCAAAAGTGGATAGGACAGTCTCAGGAAGTGAGTTCCCTTTCGTTGGAGGTAAATGGTTGAATAGAAGTTGAACCCAAACCCATTGTAACAGCTTGTGTATAACATTTGGGAC